>NC_081249.1:51521716-51821716 GCF_030490865.1 Poecile atricapillus | reverse complement strand
ATCTTCATATTTCCACTTACAGAAATTTTCAGAGTAACAAAATTCCTTAATTAGTTCCAACTTCTCCATGTGATAACTTAGTTGTTAAAATAGCTTGACTGTTAAGGCAAGTAACAGTTTTCTTGCACTGCTGCATATTTCCAGACAAATATAAGTAAAAATCATTACATGTCAGCAGAACATTTTTAGACAAACAAAAATCTGCAAGTAACTAAGGTCATGATATTTTTTTTCCCCATCACCCATACACTTAAATATGGGTAAAAATAATCAAAACACCTACAAATTAACTCCACGCAGTTAAGACAAGTTGTGGTTTTATGTAAATAAATATTATTGAGCAAGGTGTCCTAATCATTCCAGTATCATGAGGATATTCCTGTCAATAAGGGATGTCATTGTTATCCACCTCATCTCCCTTAGTAAGTGTATATAAATCAGAAAAAACTAAAATAATTAACTTTTTTAATTGTTCATTCAAAAATAATCCATTGAAGTTGATACACTCAATATGATCTCTTAGTTCGTTCTATGTGTCATACAAATATTTATTTTTGGAGTGTGGGGGGGCTGTTTTTTTGTTTAATTGACTATTTTCAAGGAGTACAATACAACATGCCTGAAACCTGTTATATTTCTTTGTGGTGAAAAGGTTTACACTGCTTTCAAGCAATTGTAAACTTGTGTGTTTCTGTCATGTTTTTGCCAGGAAATAAAGCTCTGAAGTAAGCAACACCTTCCCACAACACTGGCCATGCTATGCATAAGCAAATACCCAATTTGAATTAGAGGGGGGGAAAAGAAAAGATAAGATGTTTTGAAACAACAGATAATCAATGCAGGAGTCTTCAATTCTCCCTGGGTTGTATAACATTGCAATATATTATCAGCCTCACTTAACTATTTATTCTTCCCCAGAGTACCTAAACTCCTGATTAATTTAGAAGTGCGGTTGAAGTTACAGTTACCAAAATAACATATTTAATATCTGCCTAACCGCTTTAAGGTTGTTCCAAGAGATGTGAATGCAAAAGAAAATTAATCACATATAAAGATTTAAAATAATATAGGGATTTTTTTTAGCCTTCTCTGCAAACTGTGATGAAACAAAGATTAAAGATATGTATAGAGATACTCTTCTGTCCAGAATATATATATATATATATATATATATATATATATATATATATATATATATATATTAGTTTGGTCTGGGTTAGTACTAAAACTACATCTGTTGTGGATGGATTTAGAAGTTGATTGAAATGATGGGCTGGACTAGAAACAATAAAATAATGTAAAACAAAAATCTCTGATATGAGGATTTTATTTTTCCATGGAAATAAAAGTGGATTCATGTTACCAATGTTAGTACAAGCATAGCCATAATATACTTCTCTCTCTAGCCAGGGGAAGGAAGTTAAAATTAAGATTCTAAGCATGTTAAGGTAAGATAAGGCATCCTTAAAAGGACCATTTTTTTAGCCTATTACAGAGGAGTCATTGGCATGACTCTGTTCCTAATTTGACATTCATTCTTTGGATTTATGTCAAATATAGCTCATTATCAGGTAAAATGTTCAGGCAATTCTGCTTAAATTTTTCTCATAAAACTTTGTAAAAAAAATTTTAAAAATTACCAATCCAAATCAAAATTCAGCAGAAAAAACAATAAAAAATTCTTTATTTGTAAAACAATAATTGGAAAGAGACCTTTAGTGGAACAGAAGGAATAACATAAGGATACGCGATAAATTAATTTAATCATAATTAGGTGAGGTGTAGCCTGAGTACAGCTCACTTCAGGAATTCCTAAAATCTTATGCTGATTTTTCCTGTTGTGGGAGACAAAGACCAATGCAAAGGTTACTAGCATACTCCTGGGCTATAAGCACAAAATGGTAGCCTGCTTTCTCCAGAAGTTTTTGCTTATTTAATCAAGATGTAGTGAAGCCCTTTTAGTTTATGTTCCAGACTGTACATGTATATTGTCTGAAATTGTTATTCTGTGTGAAACTTTTCATGTAAAAAACCCAAAAAAACTAATAATAAATATGAATCACATTACTAAAAGGAACACCTTCAAAATTCTTCACTGATATTTAATAATGTTGATACTTCTGAAAATTTAGCATAAAAATTAAAAAAATTCACAGATTTCTCCAGCCATGTCCTTGTTTAGACAAACAAATATAAAAATATAGTATCTATTCAAAGCACACATCTTCCTTTGAAGTCTTTTGCCAATAAATCAGCTCAGGACAGAAAGGTCCTAGCAGCCAATCTCAGCAAATTTATTTGTCTTTCATTAATATGAATCCCATGATTAGTACCCTTAGTCTGCATTCTGCTGCAGCCCAAACAAACCAAACAGAACAGAAAGTGTCTAACATTTGTAGAAGTCATAGTGCTGAGCCTCTTCATTCACAGGCAAATATTACATTCCACAAATTGCTGTGCTGGAACAATATAAATGGTTGTTGATGTGAAAAAAAACCCTAAACAAACAAAAGTGAGAAAAATGTATGACTCTCTTGCCTTGTTCTGTGTATCCCTTATCTTGATGTCTATGCCTAAGATAATAGTTCAATTTTTCTTTATAGTGAATGGACAGAAATAAGAGTTTATAATGTGATTCTACTACGTATTGCTTGAATGACTGCAGATATCTGTAGTTTGTTTAGATAAATGTCATTCAAGATATCTGCAGACTGGTGGATTAGAAATATTAAGTATTAATGAATGAAATCAGAAATCATTCATTAGAAAATCTAGTTAACATTTTGTCAAAACACAAAGGTTGATTATTCAGAAATATATCAAATGTACAACAAATGCTGACATTATGGGCTTGGTGAGCTTTAAGATGTCTTGTATTTTATTATTTGCCTTGGTATGAAAGTCAAAACTTGCTATACGTAAAATGTGAATGAATTCCACTGAGTACTGAAAGCTTGCAGGTAATAATTTTGGGTTAGATATTGCTTTTCCTAATATTGGTTCCTTTAGGTTTTTCATAAGCAAACACACTTGCCTGAAAGCCTGATTTGACTGAGGAGAGAAAAGTCAAAAATAGAAAAAGTTTTGGAGAAAGTCTTAGTTTCAATAGATGTCTGTTTGCGTTGCTGTGTGTCTTGTTAGTGCATTGAAGACTCAGGTGGGACATTTGGAAACAGCAGCAGCCACTAATGGGTAATTGTTTTTAGTCATTAACCATTAACATTTCAGTCTCTTACAATGGTATATAATATTTTAGAAAAATCTTGAGTTCTTAATCCGCCCAAACAGACTCCTCTTTATCACATAATTCACCCTGTGTATTTTAGAACTGTGATAATCTTCATAATTATTTGATATATCTCAGATTTTAAATTATTCTCCTTGTAGTTATAGGACTATTATTCCTCTTTGGACAAATATCTGCAGCCTCAATATCGTTGTTTATAGGAACAATGTTGTGTAAAAGCACTTTATTTGAAAAGATAAAGAAATATAGACCAAAGAAATATTTTTACATGGACTTTAAAAAGAGTGACTTACAGGAAAGAGTAACAGTTTTTTTGCAAAAGTGCAGAAATTGTTACATTGGGTCAAACCTCTGGAATATATTTGTCCAAATGGTAAATGGTTTCTCTTCTCTGAGCCACAAATATACCTATACCACATGGACCTGTATTTCAACTGGTGTTTCAAACATGAATCACATTCATATAAATAAATTATAACTTTGTGGCAGATCTAGAAGAGAAGCTTTACATATTCTCTCCTGTACTTAATGTGGCAGGGAGCAGATATTTTACTCAGATGCATACCTATTTATCTCATGGGAGGTATAGCTGGACATATTCAGCCTTGTAATATTCTGAAAACTCTTCATAGTAAACATAATTAAATATTGTAACTACCAGGTGACATGAAAGAGCTGCTTACAGGCTCTGATATAGATTACCATCTTAAAAAATTCTTTAAAAACTCCAGTTCCAGACAGTTCTACATTTTCTGTTATGCTGGCCATACTAGAGCTTCTAGTGTTCTAGTCATGTGTGTTGTCTTCCACAGATCTGTGAAATACAAATATTTTTTAACTGTTTTAATCTCAAAGCCTTATATAGTGATAGATATTATAATCACATCTCATTCATCAGGGATTTTTATTTTTATACTTTTCCTCCCTCACAAAGTATTTCATTGATATATTCTCAGATTTAGGGATATGCTGTCTGTCTTTGAACTACCAGATTTGGACCACAGCAAGACAAGGGCTGAATGAATGATGAGAATTAAAATTTTATTATTTTTTTTTTAATGTGATTTGCATGCAGGTGTGAAAGTTACATTTGGCATTGTAAAGATAGGCAGAGAGCTTTGCTCTTCCTGGTACTGCAGGAGCAATTTGTGTACCTAGGAGAATCATTTAGGTTACTTGATCTTGCAGTTACTGACCTTTCTTGTAGCCAGGTGGCATGAAAGAAATTATGCATACATTAGGAAATTAAATGTGCCTCTGATCAGCCTCCAATAGACAGGCTGGCTGAAATCCACACTGCTTGACTCTCTTCTCCACCAGTAAGGAGTGGCCAAAGGCAAATTGTCTCCTGACAATGATCCCAGGCCATGGAAACTCCCAGGTAAAGTCTGGGAACTTTTTAAGAGATTGCTAAATATCCTGGAGAAGAAACCTGATCTTCAAGCCACTCTAAGAGTTTGAAAAGGGTAGGCAATAATACTTTTTTGCTGGTGCTAAGAAACAGCTTAATTTGTTAGCATGGGTGCAGTTTCACTGTCTCCTTCTTCTTCCTGTGGTAATTTGTTTTTCAAACAAGGAAATATTCTAAAACAAATCACAAAGTCCAACATGAACATAGCTGAGTAAAATGTAGTGTTTTCTGATAGATAGGATATCAATGATCCCTTCTTGGCATTAACCACTATGGAATGGGTTTTTCAATAATTAATCATCACACTTTACTGCTTTCTGTCACATATTCGAAGAACATAAAGAAATACATTAAAATGTTGTGTCTCAGTTTAGCCTTTCTAAGGCAATACTTCCTGACCTCACAAAAGCACTGTGATGTTCATGCTCTGGCTTTTCAGAATTGTAGGAACAAGAGCTTCAAATTAGTGTTATAGCTGGTCATTTGAATGTAAATTCACAAGAGCTACATTCTCAAAACCTGTCTACAACATTGCTTATCTGCCTTTATTGAGATGACTTTGACACCACTGGTCTTTATATTTGATGAGGCGTGCTTCTATTTAGGAATTCTGAAATGATGAGAAAAAAAATCTGAGGTAAGAATTCAGGACAAATGCTTATACCCTTTCATGGGTCATTGCTACATATCAAATCAATGAAATGTTTGCTGAAAACCCATAGTAAATGGCAAATCAATTCACCAATCACTTCAGCAATGTTTTCATCCCAAGCCTTTGCAGCCAAGTGATTAGGTACATACTCATTATTTTATGCCTATCATTTCAAGGAGTCAATGAGTGATGTCTCTTAATAATTTGAGAATACAAAAAGAAAACCTTAGCCCAAGTCCTTCCTCAAGGTAGAGAGAGGCCATCATGAGTTAGACAATGTTGCTTCTACAATATTATGACTAATATTCAGATTACAGTTACTTACATTTCTTAACAGTATGCTCTGGGGTAAAATTAATTTGAGAACTTCTGAAAAAATCTCAATATTACCTAAGCAAACCAAATGCTTTTATAATTTACATGATAAACAAACTAGGCTAAGTCTTAAACTGTATATAAAGGTGAACTGTCTTTGCAATGCATTTTGCTAATGTCTAGTAACAATTACTAAGAAATTAATTATGTCTGAAATATCTAGGACTGCAAACGACCTCCTGGGTAATGCAGGTTATTATTGCAAAGCAATCCATCCTTGTCTCTTACAAGGTACTTCTACTAAACATATCAAATTTTTAAAATTGACTAACTCCTTTAATCATCAAAGATTTTTCATTATTAAACAGTTCCAAAATCCTCTTTTACTGGAGAATAAAGCTTTTTTTTTTTCTTTCTTAACTCTATTCTTAATCCACTTAAATGCATGTGTTTCAACAGAATTTTCATTGTCTATTATTTTCCATAGGAACTTGTCATCTACTGTTCAGAGTGGATTTTGGGCTGAGCTGTACTCCATGTTTACATTACAGACATTACAGAACTTAAAACCAAATGGAGGTGGTTGTTCACATATTTTTCCATTTTGCATCAAACTTTCTGCTGCAATGTTTGCACTCCTTTGCAATGTAAACCTCACTGAAATAAGCCTGTCACAGGAGCATGTCTTTTGTATCCTGCAAGAACAGCTGAAAAGCCAAGGTTCTTTCCAGGTAACCCAGTGTATTGTCTCCTACAGTGCTGGAGTTGCTGATAAATCAGTCTGCACTCTGCTAGTCATCTCTGAAGCTGCTCTAGTTTGGCTTTCTTTTTCACTGTTGCAGAAACTCTGTGTTCTCCAGAGGGATTTTCACCCATGTCCTGATAAACAGCAATAACATCTTGTACACTTCCCATGTATCTTTTTACTGAAGAGATGAGGCCCATTTACTTTGTAGTCAATTCAATGATCTGGTTGAAAAAGATGAAGTTTTCACCAGAACAGCTTGTAATAATGCCCACAGATGTCAAGAAGGGTATAAAATTTCTCCCAGAACTACTCCTGGACTGAAGGATACTAAAAGAATAAAAAAAACCCAAAAACCTAAGTAATAAATGGTCCAAGTATTGGTTAGTATATATGTAGGATCACAAAATTTAATTTTTTTTTTTTAAGTTAAACATTACAGAACAGATTGCCCAAAGAGGTTGTGGGCAATCTGTTCTGCTTTTCTAGTTATTCAAAAGCTGTCCAGAGAATATCCTGAGTAACGTGCTGTAGGTGCCCCTGCTTGAGCAGGGAGGTTGGATGAGATGACATCCCATGGTCACTTCCAAACTTACTTATTCTGTTATTCTGTGTTTATCTCATCAGATTTTTATGTAAAATGAAGGGTACTGAATGTATGTATTATGTTTGAATTTTGCCAGTGTCTTGTGTACTCATCAGTAATAAATAAAAATTGCTTATTCTCCTATAGAATAAAGATTTTGTTTCTCTCTTTTTTCTCTGTATTGCATCTATGTAAGATTTATTCAGCCTCTATTGGAATATGAGGGTTGATCCCAGCTGGCAACTAAGCACCCACCAGCCATTCACTTACTCCCTGCCCTGTCACAGGACGGGGGAGAAAATAAGAACAAAGGCAGGAAAAACCTCACTGGTCATGATTAAGATAATTTAATACATGAAGGAAAGGCAAAAAGAAGCACAACAAACAAACATATGTGAAGACAATGCTCACCACCTACTACTAGCAAAACAGTGCCCAAATAGTCCTCAGCAGTGACAACTTTGGAAAAAACTATGACCCAAGTTGCGTTACTGAATGTCCTGTTATATGGCATGGAAGAACCCTCTGGTAAATTCATCTCAGTTGTCTTATTTGCCATCACCCATCTCCTACCTGGACTACTAACTGGGGAGACAGAATGAGAAACAAAGTAGGTCTTGATGCTGTGCCAGCACTTTTCAGCAGTAGCTAAAACATCAGTGTGTTATCAACACTTTTAGTCACAAATTAAAATGCAGCACCGTAAAGACTAATATAAGAAAGTTAACTCTACCTCAACCAGACACACTACAGAGGAAAATTTTGTCATCCATAGTGTTAATTTTCTCTTCAAAGTCAAATTCCTCTCAAAATTTCACTATTATCAGCATAATTTTTTTTATATACTCCACAGCAAATTCGTTTTTGATCCCTAGTATATTTAATTTTCTTTGGTTCTGTGCTGCTTGCTGAAATGTTCTGATTGGTTACCTGCAACTATTCTTGAGAAAAAGCTCAAGAAGTAAAGAAAAGCTGTTTTGTATCTTTCATTAAAGCTTCCAGTTCTTTCTGTTCTTCAGGACTTTTCTTATGAGAGTATCCATTTCAAGTGGTAGTAAGGCAAGCCCATTTTGCTTTCTGTTAGTTCCATCTTCCCACTAGGCTTCATCTATTAAAAAAAATTTACCATTTAGTAATAAGCCTAAACACTTCATTACAGCAATATGTTTTCTAAAGAGAGACACAACTACTTACAAATATTTAAATAGTGCTCAAGTCCACAAAGCTTCCTCTATTTCTCCAAAATAAGGGTGCTGAAGTGGTGCACTATAAATGATACTGAATGTAAACCAGAGAGAGTCAGATGAGACTGGTATGAGAGCTGCGAAGTTCTTTTTTAAAAGTCTGAATTTTTTGAGTATTTGAAAAAATACTTTTCCCAGAATAATTTAATTTAATGACCAAAGTCAGCTAGGGAATATTGTATACCAATGAAGCCCCTACCTGAATTTTTTAGCCACTGTAAATTTTTCTTTCTCTTTTTCCTTTTGAATTCTGGATCTACATTCTCTCATTCTCTTTTAAAAATCATGCACAACTTCTGCTATTTAATCTCACTCTGTAACATTTTGGCTTACACAGATTTTTTTGTGCTTACATTTTTATGTAGTTGTCTTTTCTTTCCCATCCATAAAGATAAGATCATTCTTATCTCAATTACAGAGAACTCTTCTGTCTGCTGTTCAGCTTCCTCATTTCAGATGTAGTAGGTTGTCTTAGTTCTCCACAGTTTTAATCCTTGTGACTAACATTGTAGTAACTTAGCATCTGCTCGCTTTGTGCATGAAATTTAATCTCTCTTTCAGCTTTGAAGCTCTACACAGTCCTGATCTTGCTCACACCTCTGCACTCATTCACCTCTGGATCCTTTTGTTCCATGCAGGCAGATTTCTTAAACCTTTCTAGTAAATTCTCCACATAATGTCTGCATGCCTTTTGTGTCTCCTCCCTTAGATGTGGGAGAGAAACTATCTTTTAATGAGCCAATTTACGAGTTCCTTTCACTCACTTTTCTTTACAGTTAGGAAAAAAAGATGAAACATTTTGATAGAAAAAAAATAGTTTTCATGTCTTAAAATATAATTTTTTATAATTTAATCACAAAAGCATTTTTGAATCCTCTACTGCAATGAAATTACAGAAATTAGCATTAAACAAAACATAATAACCTAAATGAGAAGGGACTGTCTATAAAGAACAAGCCTGATGGGAAGGCTTAAATGCACAAGACTGCTTAAAACTCTAGCTGCCACATAATTCTCAGAAGCTGAGTTTTTTGCAAAATATAGCAAGAAACTATACTGCATATAATTCTAGAATGTAGAAGTTAATACAAGCTCTTGTATCTTAATACCATCATTAAGTATTTTTCAATTCTCTGTCAGGAAAAGATTAAAGAAAATGCAATCTCCTACACAAAAAAAAAAAAAACAAAAACAAAAAAAACCCCCAAAAACCCCCAAAAAACCTGGGCACACTTTCCCAGACTGTGTGATTGCAATCTTTAAGCTGTGATGCTCAAAAAGCAAACCCTGGTGTGAGAAAGACATTGTCATAAATTTTTCTTGAAAACTTCAATCAGTTGAATGCTTTCCTTATGTTTAATCTCTACCAGAATTGAAACATTAGGTATGTCTTAAATTCCCTAAAGAATTAAAAAATTCCAGCAAAAACCTTTAATGGTCCCCTCACCAACCTTTAGCACAATAAGTATGCAGTAATGCTGGGTTTGCAAAGCAGCTTCTAGAGGAATATTGTTACTCTATACCTGCACAGGCTCTTTTCCTTATCAAATGAATGTAATAAAATGAAAGCTGGGACATCCCAGAGCCAAGGACTGAGTATTTGTCATCTCTTTGTCAGGAACAGCTGATTTCCATAAGCTTCTTGAAGATTTTGAAGCCACTTAGAGAGTTTCAACAAGTTCTCCTAAATGATTTGTGATTAGTTCCAAGAGTAGGAAATACTGTTCTGAAAGAATGAAAATACTACCTTTTGGAAGAGAGATTAAGTGCAGTAGAAGGAATATGAGGCTGTCAAATCCATAAAGTGTAAAATAGCTTCATAAGATGCAGGCAATCAAGCTTGAAGGATTCATGTCTTCTTCTGCATTGTCTCCTAGATAATTTAAGCAGTTGTCCACTCAGTATTTTGAAGGTTATAAATGAAGTTTTAATGCCACACAAGAATTTCTCCTGAATTTCATAGATATTGAACATGCTTTTTGTATTTTTCATTTAATATTTACTCTCATCAGTGTAGGAATCTCTCAGTTGAACTCTTTAATTAAATCAAAACATTGTCTCTTAAAGTTTTCCTGGTCTAATACATGATTCTACATAAAGCTGTGCCATTTGAAAGTGTTTTGGGTTTTTTGTATGTCTTTTTAGTTACTCTCATATTTTCAAAATGTTCTGTAGATGAAATAATTCATACTTGCAGATGCTGATTTGCCACGTACAGTAAGTTCAATATTAAAAATCCCAAGGTATTAATGTTTGATACCCAAGCATATGATCTTGTAATACTATAATTGAGGGAGAAAATACAATCTTTATTTTAGAGATGGAAACATTTAGGGAAAAAAATTCATAGGAAGTTGCCAGCCGTGATTTTAACATGCAAGCAGGAAAAAGGAAGTGCAGAATATTAATGTGCCTCAGCAAGGAGTGTATGAGGGAAGTTATTTAGCATAAAGAATGCGATGGCTATTCCTCATTACATTTCAGTTGCAATCCTGTTTAAACTTGAATAAGGTTGTTTTTCCTTTGTCCTCCATATTGTTTTTGATATGGCTTAAAATTTAATGAAGTTGGCACATGGTCAGAAACATAATTTGCTATTTTTATTACTCTGTCAATATTGTACATTAAGGTCCTCAACAGCCTTCGATGAAAGCAAAAGAACTCTTTAAACAAGTAACATAGCAATGCAAACAGGAAATATCTAATGCATGTTTCTTAATACCATAGCCTAGATTAAAGCTTTTGAAGTTGTCTCACTAATTAATTTGAAACTGTGATGAAAACAGAAAGTGCCCATAGATGTGAGTTTTTCAAGGTGTTCTGATGAGAACTTTTCCTGACAGAAGACCTTTTTAGGTTTTGGCAAATGGTGTCTACAGTACCATGCATAACAGCCCAGAAAGAAGGCCCGGCTTCTACTCTGCCCAAGAAGGGATGGATTAAGTCTAAACTTTTGGTTTTTGGACCCTCAAACTGCAAAACAAATCTGCTATGGAGTAGGCAGAAAGACATTTAAATCTTACTTTTGTTTTCTCATTGCAATCCTATTTTACATTTTATATATGCAGGATTGGAAGTTAGCTCTTTTGTCATGAAGGCAACACTCCTCAGCAGAAAAATCACTAGATCTCCAATTATGGAAAAAGTAGTTACTATTTAAACATTTTTACAAATCCTTTTTTTTTTTTTTTAATTGAGCACTAAGTGTGAAATATGCTACATAAAATCTCAACAGATCCTGCAACAGCAGCAATGTAACCTTTTGTAACTACATATTTTTATGCAGAAGTTACATCAACAAATAAATATGTCAAACTAAATAGATGATGCAAAGTGTTACCTACTTTAAATATTGAAATATATTATCTCAATAAATCTGGCACAGAAAAGAGAGTAACTCTGCTGCAAATTGATCCAAATACTGAGTTTCACTTGAGAATAAATTAGTCTTCATTCTCTGTCAGAGAAAAATGGTTGCATAAACAGATGAATATTCCCTCCTCCCCCCACCCCAAAACAGTCTGGATCACAAATTGTCAAGTTTCTGTGTGTGATACTCCATGAAAAGAACTGGAACCAAGCCAATGGATTTGTTCATGTTTGTGTCTGTGGGCATGCATGCAGTGGTGGGGAGAGGGGTATGTAGGTGGGTGAGGGAATGACTCCCCCTGGACTGTACTCTTAATGTGAAAGTGCTTTTTCACTGCTGTTTTGAATCTGATTGCATGAAAAGGAAGCATTCAGAAACCTTCCAGCAGGTATTTCATGAACAGAGAAAAAGAGGAAAGATACATCAAAATACTGAAACAAACCATGGAGAAGATGGAGTCATGGAGTATGTAACATGAAGAGAGGCTAAGTTAGATGGGTTGTCTAAGCTGGAGAAGGGAAGGCAAAGATTAATCTTGGAGTTTTACACTTCCTAAAGCAGTACTATAGCACACAGACTCAGCGTGCTTTCAGAGAGGCTCAGGGGAAGGACAAAAAGCTACAGTCACAAGTTCAAGCATGAGGGGAAAAAAGAAGCTTCTCAATGAGAGAGATTAAGCACTGTTGCAGGTTACATACATGTGCAATCCCTGACCTTAGAGACAGCCACTATTCATCTGGACAAACCACTTAGCAGGTCAATTTAACTTCAAAGTTTGCCATCTTCTGAGCAGGAGCAGGACTAGATGACTTCCGAGTTCCCCTGCAACTTTATTTTTGTATTATTCCATTCAGAAATGCTTTCTATATTGACAAGAAACAGAGTCCTGGTACGTGCCAATCCAGGCTTCTCCTCTGTTGATAGGTATGGTATGTGTGTGTTGATGAGGATGAGACAAAGACGTACCTGCAAGCATATAGTTGCTAATACCTAGTTAGAACAGATCCTGAGGGCAATTTATGAATGTACACTCAGTAAGCCTTAAAAGCTGTTGGATGCAACCAGTTGATTTGTTCATGCTCTTTAGTCAGGAAAATGTACTCTGGACGTGCCACTTATGTTAATACAAATACTGCATGTTCTAAATATATGTTACTAGTCTTAAACACATCAGATGAGCTAAAAGATATTTTATTTTTTGAAAGTCTACATGTACAAGCTTGACTAGTTGACTTGCAACTAGGAAGATTTTTTCTAAGATAATTTTCTTTGTAATAGTTTTGCTGACCCCATTTCCTTAGACTGAGGTTTTACAGGGTTTATGGGAGCATTTGAGCTCTTGAACTGCTGACAGGCTCTTTGCATAAAGTAACAGTAAAGGTCCTTTTGTGTATATAACATCAAAATTTATCTTTTCAGTTGCTCTAACTTCTCTGCTCCAAAACCCTCATATTTTATTTTGTTTTATAATTTATATAAGGGATGAAATAGTTTTAAGCCCAGATGCAGTTAAATCCCAAAATTCTTTCTGTTAGGATCAAAAGCAGGTCCTGAAACCTTTACAAGTATTTTACAAGTATTTCCAATTTTCTATTTTTATTTATATTTTTTAAGATAACATGCTCAAAAGCATACACAGAAAGAGACAGTGATATCTCAGAGAAGTCTCTGAAGCTAAAATAATGATTAAATACTTCACTGAATTAAAGAAAAATACTAATCCTTAGATCTTAACTCAGATTCTGAATCTGTGAATTTCACTCCAGAAAGTCTGGAACATTATTTCCACAGTTCTGGTTTGTAAACCAAGGTAGATGACAAAATTTTTCTGCACATCAGGAAAAAATCATGTTGTTAAGTTTAACTGGTCTAATTCCAAAGCCTATCTCCCTATCATACGGTAAAAATAGGATAATTACACCACAAAATAGTGGCATAGTTTGAGCCCAAGCTATAAAATTTTTCATAATATCTTTGTTACTATTTTTACTGAGTCATTTCTACCTGAAGGTTCTAAATGTATTTTGTAAGTAAATGGAGGAATTTCTGATTTATTGCGGTGATTAATAAAGCATGAATGTGATTTTTAAATATGCTACTTTTGAGACACTTTTTCTTGTTCCTATAGATGTGGTTACACTTTGATCATTGTGAATTTAGGCATAACTTGACTGCAATAAATAACACCAATAATCTGGGTTAATCCACTACAGTAAAAGAAATAGTCTCAAAGAAGAGTTGCCATAATTTGATCATGTCACAGCAGGACCATACATAATTTTATCTTTTTTAAAAAACAGACTAAGCAAAAATTTGAGCAAAAAATGAAGTCACAATAGTTTGCTTGTTTGTTTTTTTTTTATTTACACAGAGAACAGTCTTCTATTTAAATACTCTGAGAATCTGTTATATTGATTTTGCATTTGGGTTCCACTGCCCTGTTATTTTGTGTTACTTTCAATCTCTTTGTACTGATATTGCTATTAAAAACACATCAGAGCTCGAAAAATATCATAAAATGACCATGTTGCTGGACAGAATCATGAATAACTCCAATTTCCTGTCATCAGGCTAGAGTGAATAAAAGAAATTTAAGTTTGAATTCTCATAGTTGAAACAGTCAATTGAAAAAAGCAAATCCTTCTTAAGATACAAGAGAGAGGAGGAAAATTACTAGATAGATACTGTGTGATGGGATATTCTCTTTTAAACCCGCTCTATTATTATTCCTAAATGATAGCTGCAAGCAGCATTGAAAAGAAGTCCATTCGGGTTGTTATAAAGATTGCAATGATGTGTAAAATAATCCCTTTTTAGGTAAGATTTGTAGTGTAAAGTAAAAATACCTTAATCCAATGGAATGGAGATATTTTCTTCTGCAATATAGTAATTCAGAAAACCAGAAGCCAAATTAAATATTAGAATTTTTTCATCTTTCAAGGGACCATTACATATCTTATTAAAAACATCTGAAGGCATTTTAAGTGGCAATCGGCATTAAGAATAGCAGTGTCTTATTTTGTTCTTTTATATTTTTTTATTTTTATTTTTTTTAATTTTTGTATTTATGCTACTTGTTAAATGAGTTTATAGAATATTAACCGACTGTATCCTAAACAAGCTTGGTGAATAAGACATAGTGGTAGAGAAGCTACTACCCTATCCAATATCTAGGCAGAGAAAAGACCAACTAAGAGAAAAGAACAACAGTCATGACCAGCAAGAAAACAGACTTCCCTCACAAAAAATAAAACCTACAAAAAACAAAACCCGAAACACTTGGAAAATATAATGATACAACTTGCTTTAAGTTGAAACCTTATATAAACTATTCAAAGATAAAGGTCTGTAAAGATTGTCTTTCTTTATCAAAGTATAAGACTACCTTCTTTGACTTATTTTTCTATCCTGATTTTTCAGCCTCCTTGCCTTCAGGATATGGTTTCACCCTAATTCCAGCTGGAGAGGAAAGACATCTGTGTTTCATCTAAGACAGAAGAAAAGTGAGGAGTTTGAGGGAGTTTTTTCTTAAATTGCAGGACAATCAAAAATGCTGAGAAAATAATTTTCACATTCCAGGATTTGCTAGTTACTCAAGGCTGTGAGGATGAGAAGGACTTTCCTGTGTGGGAGAGCTGTGAATATTACTACTGGGGTTGTACACATGCTTTTCAAAACATGATTTCTTTGTTCTCTAATTCCATAAATTATAGGGATTAAGTCGATGTTGTCATGTGACTTCTGTATCAAGATTAAATGTAAAAAATGTTAGGCAGGAAATTAGATGTGTCTGCAAAGATTCAATTTATTAATCACTGAAATACCTAGCAAAAAATCCAGTGTTGACTGGGTTTTTTGACTTAATCTTTTCTTTCTGCTTTAAGTGTACAGTATGTTTAAATGCAAACCAGATATTTTTTCTAAATAAATTATAAATTTTTCAGTATAGAAGTGAAATAATTATGTTAACCTAACAAAGGAAAATTCTTACTGGAAACAAACAAAATAGCTATTAGCATAACACATAATAGCATAAATGTGAATAGGGAGAGGATGGAACACAATAATTATTGGCAGTGCTTGAGATGTTTCTGAGGCACTGTTAAAGATATTAATTTAAATCTTTAAAAAATCCCTAGTTCTATCAAGACCTATGGTCTATTCTGATGAACATATGGAGTGATGTTCAGCATAGGCATTCTAATCTCATTGGTTTTTAGGCAGAAATACCATATGGAAGGACCATATTGTGCTTAATCTCCTGAGTGTGATAGTAGGTAAAACCTTCACCCTATTACACAGTCTAATGTAACCAGACAGAGTAGAATCAAAACATATGCCAAGATTCTGCAAGTGTTTCAGAAATGCCTTTCTCTGAAGTTGCTGGTGATCTTGGAATATTTTTTAATTAAAAAAAAGTTACCAAACAAACAAACAAAAAAGAAGATAAAAAAGAGGAACTATTTTCACAATTTATAGCAGCTATTAAGCAATTTAGGGAACAATATGAGTGGTCCTTCTCGTGCTGTATTGGCTAGTTGTTTGTCTAATCAGATAATATACATCTCACAGCACGGGAGGCTGTAAAGTTACAACATGCATGATTTAATTCAATCACAAATTTCAGAACAGATGGAGTTTTTCAATAAATTGTTGGATGTTTTAGATAACTTCTGAATCAAATGAGTTTATTCATATCAGTATTTGTGTTATAGTCTGATGTAATATGTATACACATAAAGGTAGCTAACAAAATTTTTTGAGATTATTGAAACGGTACTGACACAGATCATTTGTATCACAAGCACAGAAAAGGTCACACAAATCTAACTTCTGGACAATATGTTGATCACAATATTTGTGATCAGTCATTCACAGACATTTTGTTTATTTGTTTGGTTTTTGTTTTGATTTTTCTTGTTTGGGGTTTTTTTGTTTGTTGGTTTGGGGGTTCATGTTTTGTTTGGTTTTTTTAAATTTAAAATCTTTTAAAATATATCACATGGGTAAGTTTATCTAGTAAGCATCAAGTGTATTTATTTAGGTCACCTGCATGCAGACCTAGCCTGTCTAACCCAACATAAATGTATAACGCTGTTGGGTCAAGTACATGTGACTTTTGTATGATATCTTTATTAAAAAGTTAACAACTTGGGGAGAAAATAAGAGAAAAAAATCCTGTATTGTACATGTCCTGAACAGCAGATTGCAAATTCCTTGATTTATTTCTTTCAGCAATTAAAACTTTATTGATGACATACACAGTGGCATCACAGGTTATGAACTACAAACTCTTTTATTGTCAACACATTGGATCTTATCTCTGATATACTCCTATGTTTGGAATGTATAAATTAGGCTACTAAAATGTTCTTTCCTCCTGCACTTTCTTTGTATTAAGAAAATACCTCCCAGAGCTGTTGCACTTTATGTTTATCCCTAGATTTTGAGATAGTCAGATAAAATGGCAATGGCAAGGCTCTCAAAGTTTTAAGTATGATCTCCAGAGGTCCCTTCAAATGTTAACTATCATATAATCTGTGATCTACAAAATAAATTCCTGCTGGTTTTACTGTGGCAGAGATAATTTTCTTCACAGTGGCTAGTATGGGGCCATGTTTTAGATTTATGGTGAAAATAGTGTCAATAACCCAGGAATGTTTTAGCTATTGCTGGGCAATAATCAAGACCTCTGCTTCTCACCTCTCCCCTTTAAAAAGGCTGGGAGGGCACAAGTGTCTGGGAGGGGACACAGCTGGGACAGCTGACCCCAGCTGACCAAAGGGATATTCCATACTATAGGACATCATGCTCAGCCTACACAGCTGAAGAAAAAGAAGGAAGAGGGGGATATTTGGAGTGATGGTGTTTTGTCTTCTCAAGTCACCATTACATGCCACCCAGAGCTGCTTTCCTGGAGACTGCCGATCACCTGACTGCCCATGGGAAGTGGGGAATTAATTCCTTGCACTGCTGATATGCACAGCTTTGGCTTTACCTATTTAATTTTCTTTATCTCTACCCAATAATTTTCTTAGTTTTATCCTGATTGTCTTCCCCAGCCTGCTGGTGGGCCTTGGTTGCATCTGGGGATAAATCAGAAGAAAGTTTTAGATCTATAATGTAGTTTCTTATCAGAAACAAGTGAAAGAAAAAGTTCACAGCCTTACAGAATAGGGAAAAAATCAGAGGCAACAAAAATAAAAAAAATGAGACTTTTTTCCCCAAAAAATTTTAATACTAATTTGAATCTCAATCTCTATACTGATGTCCAGGTTTAAAACAAAATAAAATCAAAAAAACTGAATCAAATTACAAATCGTTCCTTCCTTTTTTTACATAATTTATTTAAAAAGTTTCTACACTTATATATTTGAGCTGGCATACCTCTATTTCTTCTTTTGCTGCTCCATCAACCTAGAATGAAATTTACTCCTGTTTCTCTTGAATAAGTTGAATTAGTATGAATGTAATGTGTTGCCTGATATTGTTTGGCTTACTTATCTCAGGAATTTCCAGTTTGAAGGGATTAATTTTCATTAGTATGTTCTATATCATGTGTTGTATCTGCTATCCAAAGATGGATAGAATGATGAATTTTCAGAATTATCCAACTGCATGTCTTAGTTTTATTTTTTCATAACTTTCTTTTTTTTTCTTCACTTTCCATCTGTAATTTCCCAGTTTGCCAAGTTGAGTATGTGCCAAAAATAGAGGATTTGTCTCTTGTTTAACTTCTCTTCATGTCCTGTTTGCAAGATTTTACTATTCTGTTTCTACTTCTGGGCAGTCAGCCAGCTACTGCACAGCTTTGCTCTGGCTTGACAACACTTCCTAATTATGTGAAATACTCAACCCTCCAAACCCACAAAAGGGAAGGGAAAAGTTTCAGTAGCAAAGAATGCAAAAGCACTATAGGGCAAAGTATCTGGTCAATCATAAAGGCAAACATTTCATACAAACTCATCTTGTGCAATCCAGGATCATAAAACATATGTCACTTCTCATTGATTTTATTTTGATCATACCAGATGCTTCTGTTGCATTTTTTCCTGTTCTAGAATTAAAATATTCTTGATTTTCTATTTCTTCCTCTTTTTCCAAAGTTTGTTCTGTACTATGCATTATTGCTTCAAATTTATTGATCAGTTTTCTTTTTCATGTTGTGCCACTTTCCTGATCTGTTTCTACTTTCTGCAATAGATTTTCATTGTATACATTTCTTAAATGCTTCTCAAGAATGCGAATAAAAATTTTTTTCTGATGTCTGTGAGAGCCTTTTGATAGCAGGCATTGTGACCTATTATGTTATAGGTAACTAGAACTTTTTGGAGAGTAAATATATTGGACAATTGCATGATTTTTTCTTTTTTCACTAATGCTAACCCATCAGATCCCTACAACAAGAAGGGACATTAATGGGTCCAGGCCAAAACAACCCCATGCAGTGCTGCAGGTTGGGAACAGAGTGGCTGGAAAGCTGCACAGCAGAAAAGGATCTGGGGATGCTGATTGACTGCAGCTGAACATGAGACATCAGTTTGCCCAGGTGGCCAAGAGGGCCATTGGTATCCTGACCTGTATGAGGAATAGTGGGGCCAGCAGGGCCAGGGCAGGGATTATCCCCCTGTACTCAGCACTGCTGAGGCCATAGCTCAAATCCTGTGCCGAGTTCTGGGCCCCTCACTGCAAGGACACTGAGGTGCTGGAGTGTGTCCAGAGATGCAATAAAGCTGATGAAGGGTCTGGAGAGCACGTTCTATGAGGAACAGCTGGGGGACGTGGTGTTGCTCAGCCTGGAGGTGATGAGGGTCAGAGTTGATTTTATCGCACTCAACAACTCCCTGAAAAGAGGTTGTACCCAAGTGGGGACTGATCTCTAATCCCAAATCACCAGTGACAGGACAAGAGGACAGTTTTAACTATATGTGCCAGGGAACGTGCAGGTTGGACATTAGGAAGAATTTCTTCACAGAAAGGGTAATTGGGCAATAGAATGGGCTGCCCTGTGTCACAGTCCCTGGAGGTGTTTAAGGAAAGACCAGATGAGACACTGGATGTACCATGGTCTATTTAACATGGTCATGTGTGGTCACAGGTAGGACTTGGTGATCTCAGAGGTTTTTTCCAACCTGATTAATTCTGTGATTCTATGGACACTGTGGACAATCTGTTTTTACATGTGTGTGTGTGCATGAGAGAGAGAACATCTATGTATGAAGATCTTTGTGAAGGAGGCCCATCAGTGAAACAGCAGCAGTCCTAAAAAACATACTGAACAGAAAACTGAAAAAGAAACACTGAAGTTCACTGTTTCATTCTGAAACTGGAAACTATTTACCAAATAATTCCTCCTGTGAGTAGTACAAGAAATGAGTCATCTCTTTGAAGATTTCGTTTTCAGATATCTGCTCTTTCAAACCACTCTAAAGTCCTATTTCTCTCTTTTTCAGATTGTTAACTTTTCTCAGTTTATATTATTAGATATCAATCTTTTTTGACTTGCAGCTGTATTATGTAGCCCTTTGTTCTTGCCATGTTTTAAGCTCTTTGCAAGGTTGAATTTTGCCAATATTCAAAATTAGAAACTTTCTACAATATAACACACTGATTTTGGTGACTCAGTACTATTCCTTCTGAGTCAGAACTGATTCAGCACAGTGGGTCTGTTTAAATTGTGCATTGTTTAATTCATCTTTCTGTCCTGCTGGATTTTAGCATGCCGATTCTACGCCTTGGCAAACAGCCAATTTAAATCACTGGGAAAATAGGAAAAGAAAGGACAAAAAAACCTTTAATGACTTTTGTTTCAGATCTGTGGTTAGAGGAAATTGCTGATAAAGGTGCTTCCTGTCAAATAACATGTTAATTCAAGGTCCCATCTATTTATGAGCATTAAAGATCTGAGAAGGTTTTTGGATCCTTTTTTTTTGCCAGTTATAAACAGTATTTATTTTTATGTTGAAGTAAAAATGAAACACACAATTTCATTGCACTGTAAGCACTTTTTAATTCTATGCTATATCAGTGGTATATTTATCTTATATTATTAATTAATATGATTTTCTAAATGGAAATTGCAACACATATATATTCTGAAATATCCTGATCACACTTAGTATTTTATTAAGTTTCATCTATACAGGCTTAACAATATATACTTATAATTTTATGTATAAAATGTAAAATACCAACAAGCTGTTAAGTGTACCAACCCCTGGTAACCATGACCTAGTAGGTTCCTGATCTCATGCATATGTAAAATGCAGTCAGTATTCCTTGTACATATATGACAAAATCTACTCTCTGTTTTTGTTCAGAAGGCCTGTGCTTTTTTAAAATGTATAATAAAGTTAAGGGTCTAGAACAATGTGTGTGCATATGTACCAATGAATTTTAAAACTTGCCAAAAAGGTCAAGGCTTGTGTACCAGACCTACATATACAGAATAAATTAGTTACCCTAACCATAGTAATCATGTGAAACTTGCCATCAGAAGTCTCTCTTACAAGTTAATTTTCTGGTTTTTGGGAGGTAGTTCATGTAATAAAAGACATCTACGTTCTAACTGGAACAAGAATTACCTGTCTTCTACTCAGTCTGTAGATATAGCAGGGCATTGTCTAAGCAAATAGCTTTTAAATATTTTTCCTATGGGTCAAAATTTCCTTATTAAGATAATGGCTCATGAAAAGAAACCATGAAAATTAATTTAAGAATACTTTCTTTTTGTTCTGTTTACTCCCACAATGCAGAAAGAAAATTTGTTCACTTATAAAAATGCATGTGAACAATGTCACCCAGTAACCCCTAAATTATGAATTAGCATTGCATCAAGTCTTGAATATGTACCCAAATAGGAGTAATTCAACAAACAGTTGAACAAAAAATAAAAAAATGGTGTTGTAATTCAAATAGCAAACTGTGCCTCCTAGATTCTTCCCTTGGCTCTTTCTAAATACTCTGAAATAATTTCAAGCAAGGATTTGCACCCTCATATTAAACTGGTTCTCTGTAATTTAGATTTTCTCAGGATATTTCCATGTGATTTCTTTTGGAATGGATTTTCAAAGAAAATGGTTCCACTCTAGTAAAAGAAAGCAAACTCTTGTACCATTGTAGGAAGAGGAGACAATCACCCCAAAATATTATTTTTGTCATTACAAAAAGTAAAATTTAACATTTTAGATGAAAATTGATTGTAGCTATATGTCTTATTCAACCATTGCTTCAATCAGTTTTGATCTCAGACAAAGGAGTGAAAGATCACATTATTAATGCACAATGTCTCTCTCTATTCACATTGTTCACACTTCTTTTTGGCTCCAGTTGAATATAAAATTATTTTAAATTGAGGTATCAATGAGTTTTGAAATTAGATTTTGGAGAAAATATCCAGTTGCATTTGCAATATATATCCAAATAAATTTATCAATATACTGTGATAGATTTGATTTTTGCAGGTGAAAAAACCCAGGCTTTATGAACCTTTCTATCACACAGCTATGAATGAAGATTGATTTGAAGAATCTTTAGAAAAAGGATTAGAAGTTCAGTGAGCATTTCAGTGTCTTTAAAGTAGCACAAACATTTCTGACTGATATTTACTCATTATATCTGTCATGAAGATTGACCTGAAAATTCTACCAATTATAAAAATATGAGATATTAAAGCATAGTAGAGAATGAAATCATAAACCAAAATTAGCACTACCACTGCATATAACTTTAAATTTTTCATTTTGTTCTTTTTTTTTTCTTGCCAAATTGAGTATATATTACCTTCTTCCTCAGTGAGTTAATGAAGTCAATGAGACTTCAAAGGTCATAAAGATATTCCTGTTACAGCATGTTTTAAATCATTGCCAATTCTGAAAATTATTTTTAGGTCTCAGACATTTTGTTCTGTACATTTTATTTACTCAAGAATTGACTCTATACAGAATAAGATTGACTGTACATTATAAACACTCACCAATTTGCCTCAAGTCTTTAAGACAACCCCAGAAGCTGAGCTCTCATTACCTGGAATTCATGAATGATATCCCATGAAGTCATATTGAGGAAAGCAAACTAAGGTTTCTGGAGAATTTTAAGCAAATCCATATTTATGGTTTTTGCTAGATCTATTTTTTGAAGTTTCATTTTTTCATTTTTGCATTTTTCCAAATCCAGTCAACAAAAGTTTATCTCTATTATTACTGATTGATTTATGGACTGAAGCATTCAGTAAAATATGAAAGAAATTTAAATTCAATGTTCATGATATCAAACACATCTACAATATATAAATGTATATACATCCATATACAAGAATATATTTTATTTAAAGACAAAGAAAATCTCTCTTGCTTAAATTATTTTTAGTTGCAAAGCTATTTTGCTAAGGAACAAATTGGAAGCTTTCTCTTTCCCATTTCATTTATCAGATATAAAAGGAGCATTACAGTGTAATTTCAGACATTCTTTCATGTTTAGTCCCAAATTTTCTGTATAATATAGGCACAAATGTCGCATTGTAACTACCATCAAAAGTAGATCTAATCCATATATAATAAATATTCAAGTTCTTCTGTTGATTTGTTGAGCTGATATATAATATATAATTAGGCATTTCTACATTTTTTTTTCTTTTTAACAGGTACAAGATGCTAAATTATGAGGAACATTTATGGAATATCTTTTCCTTGTAGCATTTAGATGGTCACACACAGGTCAGTTATAAATTCTTATGATTACTTTGTCAGAAAACACCCATAAAGCTGGAAGACAAGACTTTAAAATGCTGCCAGTCTTGCAACTTTACTGTTACTTCAGCTGATTCATAATGTAACATCAGTGTTTCATTTCCTGATATTGTATTCCTGGAGCAGAAAACAGAAGATTGGGAAAGAAAAAGATGTAGTGATAGATAAGTCTGACACCCTGGCAAGAAGGATCAACACCCTTCTGAGGATGAATGAGGAGTACATGATGCAGATGCTGATGTACTTTCACTTCTGACATTCTTAATGATAATATAATACCAACAGGAAAAGATACAAAGTAAGAAAAGTTTTTTCTGGGCATGGTTTCCGGTACCCCTGAGCAGCAATTAGTTTCTTTCTGGGAAATATTTGACTAAAAAGCTAAATATAGCATCATTTTACATTACTGCCAAATGACAGCTGAGCATGCTTATGTGAATGTGTCTTTAATATATTTTGAAAGTTTTGCTGGGATTTCAAGGTGTTTGGGTTTTCTAAAGAAAAAGTTCTCTCCAATTGATTTAGATATGGTCTTAGGCATAAGGAATGTAGAAAGAAATAAAATACAGGATAAAGTATCTTCTGGTTCACAGAAGCCCTGAAAATTAAAGACTGAAATCCACACTAATATAGAATTAAATTTGGAATAAAATTCAGAACAACTTCTGTTTGGCCTCATTGTGCATTTTATTAATTCTTCATTTCATATTTAATTCATTTCCAGATTACAATATCCTCCATTTTTATTGCTCATATGCAGTATAGAAATGGTCAAGCCTAGCAATCAGATGTCACAATGCATTGGTCATCTGTCTTGGATGAGTAAGGTACCTAAAGAAAAAATAACTTATACTCTTAGGAGATGACAGAACTTCAATAGCTTGTTGTTACGAGCTGGTTTGAAGCACTTAAAACACAGATTCTACTACTCTACGTGGTATTCAGTCTATAGAAATATAGGAAATGAATACAGGAAGACCATAAAAATATTTCCTTCTTACCTTGAAAAGCATGTGACAAAAAATGATACCACAAGAGTTAAGGAACCTGAAGGGAAAAACCTACTCCTGATAGTCTGATCCATCTTTTATATGGAAAGAAAGCCTAGAAGAGAGTAGTAAGCAAACTGTTTAGTTGTATCTTGAAAACCCCCAGGGATGGTGTATCCACCATGTCCTTGGGAAGGCTGTTCCTAATTGATGGTTTTCATTGTAAAAAAAGTTCCTTCTTGAGTTGAGATGAAACTTCTCTCAATGCAACTTTTACCTGTATTTCCTTGTCTTTTCTGTGTGAGCCCTTGTGAGAGTCCTTGTGAGAGAGCCTTCATCTGCCTTGTAGCTAACCTTTTTGTGCTGGAATACAGTGCCTTCTCTGCAGAGAAAAGAAAGTTAATGGCTTTAAACTATAAAATGGCAGGTTCAGGTTAGAAATTAGGAAGAAACTCTTTCCTATGATGGTGGTGAAGCACTAGGACAGGTTGACCAGAGAAGTTATGGACATGTCAACCCTGTCTAGTGAAAACTGACCCTGCCCATGACAGGGGAGCGGAACCAGATATCTTTAAGGTCCCTTCTAAGCCAAACCATTTCATGATCCTATCATTCTTGAACATTTAATCCTAGGGCAGAATCTCCAGCCCTTTGGTCATCCTTCTGACTCCTCATGGTCTTATTCTATTAAAGCAAGATCTAAAATAATGCTGCTGCTATGCATGAAAGTACACTGCCTAAAGTAGAATTACATATATGGCTACCTAACAAGCACAGTGTTTGAAACATGCCTCTTGCCAAGATCTCTAACCTATGGAATCTCAATCCATCTTTTCCACATTGCTTGAGCATGGCTGACTAGTGTGTTGACTTCCTACAAAGAAAATGGACCTCATATATAGAAATTGAATAACCGATTCCTTTAAGTACTCTTCAAAGAGCTCACTGCAAGAATTTGCAAAATCAAAGTCCCAGTCATTTATCAAAATGGAATCATATCCTTGTGTAGCTGTTTCTGTTGCAAAAGCCCTTAATGAATAAGACCTTGAATGTTTAAAAAAAAATTAATATGATTTATAGCAGTAATCCTCTTAAACACTCGAGTCTTTGCCAGCTTTCAACTAACAAGCTCAGTTATTAATGGCAGCAGTCTTACAACACTCAGGGATTACTGTCTAGGCCTGCTGACAATGCACTGCTAGTGACCAGTTTTCAAAGTGCAATCTGTTATTGTATTTCACAGTCAGATCAATGTTTAAAATTGCTTGAAGCATGATAACTTGCCTCTTCTAGCAAGCCCACTATTAAAAAAAAAAAAAAAAAAAGAGCATTGTAGCATTCTTTTTAACTGTGATTAAAGGTTATGATTATTACCAATGTAAGTTATCTTGCAACATTTTTTAGTTTGTGGTTTGATCAGGTAAACTTGAAAAGAATATCAAGCATAAAAAAATAACTTTAACTATAAAAAAAGGACAGATATGTCAGAAACTTGTCAGCCATTTTTTAATTCTTCATATGGAGTCTCTGACAAGCATATAGATTTGCCTTATTTATTTATTTATTTCATTGAAACTATTTTCATCTGTTTTAAATTTTTAATAAGTCTATTTAAATAAAGAGAAGTCTATTGGGATGTTAATTTTATATTTGAAGATCCTGAAGCACTCTGTATTCAGAAGATGTAGGTTTGTAGTATTTGGTGTAACATCTCTTATTAAAAACAGAGAATTCCACAAAAAGATCTCTAAACATCGATGTGTCTATGGCCTACACAACAAAGGCTAATTAACATGACTAGTGCTCTATGAAATCTCTCTTTCACCCTAATCCTGGAGCCTCTGGAGTCTCCCAGACAGTTGCATTTTCTTTACCTCCCAAAATAAAACAAAATGTCTCCGTATTTTGTTTTTAGCCCTCAATATTTGGCAGCATCAACCTACCTTGTACAGACTAGTGACAATTCTGAGAGAGACATTGTCTGTTGTAAAAACCAGTGATGGTCAAGTCTTGCCTATATAGCAGTCACTAAAGTCTTCAGAATATGGTTATGAAGTCATGCATTGTATACAGGAATATCAGCAAAAGGAGCTTGTTATCCTTTACCCACTGACTTAGATAATGTTCTGGTCAGGATCTGTATCCCTTTTGTGTCTGATTTGAAGCAAATTTAAAATTATTCTATGATTAATATTAAAAAAGTAACAAGATAGCCTTTAGTACTATAAGAGCAAGTGTAGAATCTCACAACCCCAGAGAATTGCTGCTGCATTGGAAAAAAAAATTTTTTTTTCTCTTGATATAGAGAATATAAGACATCTTTATAAACTATAAGAGGATATAGTTAAAGTATATTCTTCTGGGCAGGAAGCTGAAAAAGCTGCAATATGACACAGGTGCATGGGGCATCAGGAGGAGTAACTATAGGATACTGTGTCTTGATTCAGCTAGAATGGATATCATTGTTAATTTTAAAATGAAAAAAACTATTCTGCTGAAAGAATTCAACTAGTAATTACTATTTTAAGAACGATTGGAATATTTCATCTTTAGTGATTTAATGTATAACATTACATTTTAGAAACATGCATTATATGACATTGTGGTGATATGTCTGTGAAAGAATTCTGGAAACTGAAGGAAAAAAAAAAAGACAGGGAGAAGATGTGTGACAGATTATAGAAATACATTATTAGATAATGGCTTGAAAACACACACAGGAAAAAAACATTGTGATACTGATTATCTATGTTTTTGTGGAAGAAACAAGAATTCCACCTGGACAACAAAAGCCCCAAATGGATGCCTGTGATTTTTTTCTATGCCAGCATAGCTTATAGGAAAAAGGGCTTTGTTCTTTGCTACACAGATGGTAAGAGAAAGAGAACTGAAGGCTCTGCAAGACATTTCACAGAGAAATGTCTGACAGGTGATCAAATCATTGAACACTTCTCCCTGAAAAACAATGTTCAGATGTAGTCTAAGCATACACTCTCTGACAGCAGGAACATACTTTCCTCTGTGTTGACATTCATTTTAATAATAGAAAAAGCAAGCAGAATTTCTGGCAATGACAACAACAACAACAACAACAAAGTATATGCTTTCATGTTTATGATACAGAACTCATCAATTAATGTATTTCTTTCCTAAGGGATGACTATTTTAATAAGAAACTTTTAACTTTCCATAGCATGTGAAAAACTAGTGACTCAGATGTGGAAACTCTGTTCAGTCTGTTTTAGAGGTAAATGGTCTTATTCAGTATTGGATTATAAATGTTGGCGAAATGCTATTAATGGTGTTAACATGATGGCTTCCTACTAAATCATGTCCTTGATATTCAGAGCTAAACACATAAACAACGTTTCAAGGCTCCTGTCACTCAGAAACACATTTCTGCAGAATATAAGCATATCTGTCACACTGAGATGTACACAGAATTTTTTTTAAAAAAAATGCAAAAATGTGTGTCTATTTTTAACTCTCCATTGTCCAAGAACAACTGAAAGAGCCTCCAATATGTCATGAAAATTGTAATCTTAATCTCATGCCTCAGAGAAATAGATTGCCAGAAATTATTTTCTTAAAACTCTTGTGTCTTGCATTTGTTGCTTTACTTCATGTTCAATATTAAACATCACAAATGTCACATAACCTATCCTATATGTATTAAGTACATCTACCATAAATTTACAGGAGCTATCAGTGACAAATCTCTTAATGTGAACAGTTAACCAGTACTGACTTATACTTTGTTGAAAAGCCTAAAAGAAAATTTACTTTCCTCATCTAGTGTAAAAAAAACATTTTATTCACTCTTTATAGCAGAATGAATCAGAAAGATTTTTAAAAGAAGAAATTAATTGCAAGAACACAGGACTAGTATGAAAGCACTAACATCAGAGCTGTATCAGCCAACCTGTCGATCTGCAAACCATGTATTTTGTTACAAATTAAAAATTGTTGCTATGAAACACTTAAGTGTATACCAGCTGAGGATTTCATCTTTCATGGAAGTTCCAAAATTTACTCTACCAATGAAAACTCAAACTTTATCACTGCATCACTATGTGTGTGTATATATATATATATAAAATCTTGATGTCTTTTTCCAAGCTTTGGTCAGTACATTATTGACACTCTGAGGACTAAGGAGTAAATATAGAAATACAAGGAATGATATTTCCTGGCTTTCCCTCCTGGTTTCCTTTACTCTTTATTTTTTTCTAAATATATGAAAAGAATATTTCAAGGGATAATATGCATTGTTCATTCAACATAAATAATTAATTAGCAAACATGTTTTTAATAAATGTGTGTCTTCTCTTAGGCAGTGAAAGGAGCACTTATCTTCAGTACTCTAGCAAATGGGCAACAGATTAATTGCTTATTTAAAAGATAACAAATTAATCTATCTTAAATTGAAATTATACTTACATTTTCAGCTCTCTTAAACAGCATAGTTTTGAATAACAGTTTCTAGGAAACTTTTCCCCCCCATCTTCCTCAATTATATGCTTCATTCTAAGATGCAAAATAAAAAATAGCTTTTGGATTTTTCCGGATAGACACAGGTTCATCTTGCCACACACATACAAATAAACAAACCAATATAACCATAAAGTGGAAAGTGGAAAAGATTTACAGTTTCAAGTATTTCACAGAATGGCTAAGGTTGGAAGGTATAACAGGGAGTTCTGCTCCCACCTCCCTGCTCAGGAAGGGTCATCCTGGAGCCCATCGCACAGAACTGCATCCAGAGTGCTCCATTTCCATTCAGCGTTCTGTTCTAAGCTGGGATATAGAAAAAATTATGTTTTAAAGAGTATAGCATAAATAATCCACTTGACTGCTGTTCTATCTCTCCATCCCTGTTATGCAAGTAATTTTGTAGAGTTTTGGGCTTAAAGAACTTAACTGTTTCAGAAATTTGTTACTGGTGCCAGGAAGATTGAAGGAAGCAGATAATCACATCATTCCCTTTCTCTTCACATTTGTTTAGGTCAGTTCTAACAATATTCTACATAAAAATTTGATTTTCCTATATTTCTAGAGTTGCTTTTCTTGCTATAAAGAAACATATTTGAATGTTCAGGAATTCTTATTATCTGGTATTATCTGCAGAAATTATCTGTGGGAATTTACTGAAATAATTAAAATTCACCATAGACACTGAGAATGTTCAATCTGACATTTGACTAACTGTGGAAATTTAAGAAAAAGCTTGTAATTCCTTTGCAACACAGGTTTTCTAAAAGGTTTTCTGGATGAATCATTAAAAGGAGACAAGACGAGAATATACTTTATGTACTTTAGTAGCTGGAAGTGTTTGTGGACAGGCTATTTAGCGAACACACAGAGGAAAGATATAGTACATGTCTTACATTCTGCAAAGCAGTGACCTCAAAGCTGTATCAGAAAAATATGCCAAATTTTGTATCAGCTCTTTGGGAGGTCAAAGCTCTTTAGAAAAACACATGAAATCTTTGTGTGAACATTTCTATACAAACTTTCTCTTCTAGTCATTAGAAATCACAGAAAATGACCACCTCTTTTTCCTGTTGGGATAAAAGTTAGCTCTTGTTATGATAGACTGCAACAGTTTGACAGCAGTTTCTACTCTTGTAACTTTCCCAACCTATATATTCTTCTCTCTACTGTGGCTGACTGATCTCTTTAAATTTTCTCAAGTTTTTCTACCTAGATGTAATCACTTTCAAGACTGGTCTTCAGCAAATGGTGTTCAACTTTCCAAATGTAACACAGTTACATATAATGGTCCTGTAAGACAGGGGCATGTGTGCATTATTTTCTTATTTAAAAACAAGCTCACCTTGATTTTGAAATTCTAACACCTGGATTCATACTGATTTTATTTACTTTTACGGAAAAGCATAAACTTTTGGAAAGTTGGCCATCATCTCTGCAATACCCTTGCTCTTCTCTTAGTTGTGTTTCCTAGGCAGTCCCAGCTCTTCCTATTCCACAACAACTTCTTATCTGCTCTATATCTCCTAAAGTTTCTTTTCACCTGGATTTTTCCCCCCTCAAGTTTCTGTTTTGCTACTACTTGGAGTAGCTTCTTGTTCAAATTTGGTGTTATACACTTCAGAAAGGTTTTTCCCATTTGAGTCCTAATTTTATTCTCAGTTTTTCAAGAAGATAATTTCTTGTACTTGCCTTTTCAACCCATGTTTTCCTTGTGTTTGTTCTTCCCTTCCAACAGCACTCATCTATGGTGGACAAGGGAAGATGACTGATGCCATTGAACTAGGCTTCTATAAGGCCCTTGACATGGTGCTTAACAACACAGTTATCTCCAAACTGGAGAGACATGGATTGGAAGCATGGACTGGAGTTGGCTGTCTGGATCCAGACAGACTGTCGTGTTTAATGGCTCTAGGTCTAAGTGGAGACCAGTAATGGGTGGTGTCCCTCCAGGCTTTGTTTTGGGACCATAGCTCTTTAATATCTTTATCATAGACAGCGAGACTGAGTGCAAGTTGGAAGGTGGCATGAAGCTGCGTGGTGCTGTTGATACAGCAGAAGGTGGGAATGCCATCCAGAGTGACATGGACAAGCTTGAGATATGGGCCCATGAGGATTTATAAGGCCAAGGGCAAGGTGCGCTCCCTGGTTTGGGCCAGTCACAGACATGAGTACTGGGAGAAGAATTCATTAAGAACAACCCTGTGGGATGGAGCCAGGGTACTCATGGATGACATAATCCAGCAGCATGTCTCCACAGCCTGAGGCCAACTGCATCCTGGGCTGCATCAAAATAGGTGTCGACAGCAGGTCAAGGGAGATGATTCTCCCACCATACTCTGCCCATGTGAGACCCCACACAGGTGGGGAATTTTGTGTTCAGCTCTGGGCCACAAGTGATGGTCAGAAACATGAGGACAAGCTGAGAGAGTTGGGGCTGTTGGAGAAGAAAAAGGATCCTGGGACACCTTATAGCAGCCTTCCAGTACTTAAAGGGGTCTAGAAGAAGGATAGAGAGATAAATTTTTCATAGGAAGGTACTGAAAAGACAAAGGGGAATGGTTTTAAAATGAAAGAGGGGAGATTTATGTTAGACTTTAGAAGAATATTCCTTTCTATGAGTTTTGTGAGACACAGGAACACATTTCCCAAAGAAGTTGTGAGCATCCCATCCTTGGAAATGTTCAAGGCCAAATTGGATGAGGCTCTGAGCAACCTGGTCTAGTGAAAGGTGTACCTGTCCATGGCAGGAGGGTTGGATCAAGATGATCCTCAATTTGTTATGCAATCCCAACAATTCCATATGATTCTATAACAGTGAGAAGCCTAAGGTGACCTGTAAAGTAAACGGCTTGAAATGTTTTCTGGGTTCCAAGGTAATATCAGTACACAATTCTTAAATTACAGGAGAACAGATAACTGAAAAGATTTTTCTATGTGAAATTTTAAAAAAACTTGTAATTAGTCTTGTTATAAATTCTCAACTGTATTGAGATGATATATAGAAACCCTATTTTTCTGTACATTAAAAGGCTCTAGAAAATCTTTATAGCTTTGGGTTTGTAAAAAGTTATTCCATTTTCCAGATGAAATAATAATTTGTATGCTGGCATTTTCCTGGCTTTCAGAAGTGTTCCAGTTTGTGCATGGTTGTGTAAAATTCAATTTCCCTATACTGCTTATAGACTATGAATCCATCTAGAGGTTTCAGTAAATATTCAAGATTTTGGGGAGGAATTCAGTTACTTAAACAGAGGTTACACAATGCCATTTTTTTAGGTCATCCTATTTCATATCTAACAGCACTGTGAGGTGCCTCAGCAAAAAAAGAAATCACACGTGGCTCTATGATGAGGCAGCTGAAAGCCATCCTTGGGAGGAAATTAATTTCATCTAAATGTAGACACCTGCAACACAGACTTTTACATTCCAGCTAGTCATTACAGGGTCATTTTCTAGTCAATGGAGAGCAATAAGTACTTCAAGAGCCTAATTTTTCTGGCTGAATGTCTATGTCTACCCTAAGATGAGATGAACCATGCCCTAAAGGCATCTTTTAAATATAAAGGTATCTAACATGATTAGGTGAGGTTTGGACTTCTATATTGTAGACATCAGCATGTACTCAGATGAATAGGACTCACGTCAGCAGAGTGAAGGAATCTTCTGGAAAAATGAGTCTGCCAGATAACAATGATTCTCTACAACTGAAATATCTAATCATTTTTCTGAGTCTGGCACGTAGGTTTCCAGTTGTCTGGTGTTTCAAATCCCTCAGCTCAAAGATAGCTTCCCTATTGACCACCTTGAAGTTTTAAACTCATGGGTGAGCTGAGAGCCCAGGTGACTAAACTTTCCCAAAGTAAAGAATGAAGTTATACTGAAGTCAGGCACACTGACCACACACTCTCAAGCATTTTTCCTCTCAGTATGGAAGTATCATGGAAGGATTGTTTCTAAGCTCTGGATGCTGAACTGGACTGCCAACAGAAATAAAAACTGCATACAAGTATGTGTGACTCAATATAGAATAAAACAGAACATTAATTGAATGGCAAGTGCAAAGGTAGCAGGAGCTAAATGAATCATTGAATCGTAAAATTGTCAAGGTTGGAAAAGACCTTTAAGATTATCTTGTCCAACAGTCAACCCAGCACTGTCACCATGTTCAACACTAAATCACGTCTCCAAGTGCCATATCCACATAGTTTTTGAACAATTCCACAAGTAGTGACTCCTCCACTTTCCTGGACAGTCTGTTCCAATATTTTACAACCCTTCCCATTAATAAATTTTTCCTAATATCTAAACTAAAACTCCACTGGCACATGAATCACACAAACACACCAATATCTTCCATTGGGAAGATAAGATTTACTCTATTCTTATGGTCCAGCTCTAAAACTCAAACTGATGAGTTTAACAGTGTTTATTAAATAAATAAATAAATTTCATGGGTGAGTTTAGACATTTTTTTATTATTATTTGCCATTGTTCTGTACAATATGTATAAACTAAAATACAGGTCTGAAAATACTACTTGGGAATTTGAATATCATCTCAATGATACAATCAGGTTAGATATTATTTTTGTAGATAGAATGAAAAAATATTTAAGAAGGAATACATTCTTCAAAATGTATGTTCAAAATCTTATGTTTCATAGCCTGTGAAAAGAGACTGATTAATACATTTCCTGTGGTATTTGTGAATTCCTGACAAAGCTGCTCACCCAGGGAAAACATCAGACTGAAAGATTATTTTAATGCTGACCTTCTAGGTGTTGCACTGTAGGCATCCCTTATATTATTACACTTCAGTATTGTAGCATAGTTATTATAATATACTAATAAAAAAATCTGGCTTTCTGTGTCTAGTCAAGTTGACTATAAAGAAATGGTTGGCTTTTTAATGGTCAATTAAACACTTATGATTACATAGCCAAAGAATCACAGCTTTCCTTACAGAAGATACTTGAGGTTGGTATGATCTATAAATCAGCAACCATATTTTAGAACAAGTAAATTACTAGATATTAGTAACAAGCAGACTGAAACTATCATGAAAGCAATTAAAAATATTTATAGATTATGTTTCATGAAATCAAAATAATACTCATTTTTTTCAGGAGATGGCTTTTTACTGTAAATAATACAGTTAATGGCATTCATTCATCATATCTCACATTAATTAGATTTTTTGCTTTTCATTAGGATCTATGAAATAGTTTTAAGTACCAATGTCAACAACAGTTAACATGATTAAAACAACATTCCTAACAAGAATTTTATCTGAACTTGTATTAATGTTTATTTTAAAATGCTTCTGTGCTGTGGAACCATCTGTTTCTTGCTAGTTATGGTACCTGAGTTCTACAATCATAGGACCCAAGGGAGTTTTTCACCTATTTTTCTTCATAGTATAGCAGGCATTCACTACTGCATTCTAAAGAAATATGTCAAGTGAAGCTCAGAAGTGGTAGTCAACAGGAAAATATTTGCAAACTTTTAAAACTGAAACTTCTTAGAAACTCCTCCTAATTTTATTGGAGAATTTTCTGGCTGTGAACTTGAAATTGCAAATTTTCTCACATTATATTAGGAAGGAGGGAAGAGATACTAGCAGCCAAAATCAGTCCTTCTTCTGTACGTACTTTAAAAAATTAGCTTTCTGTAAACATATGACTTTCAAATCACCTTTTGAAAAATATTAAAATCAATTAAGATATGGATATATTTTCATCTAAAAGAAGAAATCAATCAGCTGTCATTTTTGATTGATTATTCTGGAATAGAGTGGTGTTTAAACTATTAATTTATTGCACATTATTCTACATCCATATAAACACCATGTGAACTAGGTATAGTAAGTGGATGGAAAATTAGTTTCCTTTTGAAGTCTTGGTTTGTATCACGTGATCATCTGCTCTTCATTTGGTAGGTCATTCCTGTTAAGTAGAAAAGTAAATTACTCTAATAAATGTCAGATTTTTAAGCAAAAAGAGTTACAAAATCTCACAAGTTAATCTAGTATATGTGGTACATAGAGGTAAGGTTGTGCTTTACAGATTTTGGCAACGGGGATTTTGCTTAAAAGGTAAACCAGGCTTGGGTTATATTACAACACAGTGTAAAATATACACATATAATTTAATTAGATTGATACAAAACTAGAGACACATATAAAAGGGCATATATACAAAACTCAGAATTTTGTCTGAATTGGAGAAAATACACAGTCTTTTACAGTTTAGAGCAATATGAACATGAATGAGGATTTTAATAAGAACCAGATACCAGTCCCTTGGCCAAAATGCTTACTAAAATCTAGAAAGGAAAGAAAAAACTAACCAGATCAGTTATTAAATATATCTGATTCCTCTACTACAAATACAGTCAAAAATCAAAATACACTAGAATCTCTGCATCCCTAGCGTTTAAAATAAGTTTGAACTAAGAGATATACTATCAACTACACATTATGTAAGTGATTGTGTTATCTATATGATAAACTGATGAGTTTAGAGACAAATTATATTTATCATGCACTTAAGATCGTCTCAACTACAATCCCTCTACTAATTGATTGCCACTGGGACTACTTTTACTACTTTAAATGCAAAGAGGTGAAGTCAGACTGGCCATATTTAGCCTGACTTGCATAGGTGCACATTTGTCACTTGCTGGGCAGCTGGCTTGGCATGGCTAGTGGAGAGTAAAAATAGGGTTGTCTGTTCACATCTAGCCTTTATATAGCTATGGGATATTTTGCAGCACCTGTTTTTGGTCTGTTGGGATTTCCCTGATTGGAAAACTGATGAGTCAAAATAGACCGAGCCCCATGTTTGCAATCATGGAGATTCATGCAGTGAAGACAGGCTGCACTAAGGCTTGGGACAGCGTTAACTAGATTTTAACATGCAGTCATGCAAAAGCACGTGTACATTCCCTATTATTAAAATACTAAACAAAATATAACAAAGTGTACAGCCAAGGCACAGGAATAATCATTGGAAAATGAAATTCATCTCTCAGATGAAGGGGACTATGGGAGCTGACTTTTAAAATGAAAGCAGAAATGAGAGTGGTAAATTGGTGAAAAACGCCTTGAACAGCCTGATCTAAAAATGAATTAGGTCTTGCTTTAAGACCTTCAGAAATCTCTCCCAACATAAACTAAAACAATGCTCTGGAAGCAACAAAAGTCTTTTCCATAGATTCCAACAAGAATATATTTTTGTGGGAAGCTCTTCTGTTTGCAATTCTTTCAAATTTTAGGAATCAAACATTTCAGGCTTGACTTACAACTACTATCCGGTATGCAGTAACATAATAAGAATTATTATTATTAATAATAATGAATTTTTAATGATCCTTGTGGGTCCCTTCCAACTCCAGACGTTCTATGATAATAATATTAACAACAACAACAACAACAACAACAACAACAACAACAATAATAATAATAATAATAATAATAATAATAATAATAATAATAATTGCTGAATAATATGGGAGGTAAATCTTGTGAATATGTGAGGGGGAAGGATTGAGAAAAATGGAAACTGTCATGCTTCTACTAACCTCAGCACTCCTTTTCTCTGGCAGGCCTCCAAAACCTTTCTCATTTATGCAGTCTTCAGGGTAAAAAGGAGGCTGCCGGTTGCTGATTAAAGTCTCCCTTGGCTGTTGTCCTGCCTGGCAGACTCTCTTTTTTTTCGTTTTTTTCCTACTGGTTATTTAATATACTTTACTCTACAATTAGTCTACAGGGGCTTGCTAAAGGCAGACACTCCTCTCCCTGCCTTTGGCTGCATGCAGTCATACAAATGGTGCAAGATTACAAACTGAGTTATCCAGAGTAGTTCACTGGGAAGTTATATATATGAGTTTCCACTGGAGTTTTTTGCCTAAAGATGGCTTTTCAGACATATGCAGTGCTGCTAGAGCGAAAGAGAATCATTATAACAAAAATGCATTGATATAATTATTGTAAAAATATTCAGCATTTTACCTTAACTCTCAAACAAAAATGAAAATAAAAAAAAAATCCTATCAAAAAAGACAGTTGCATTTATGCACTTTGGTTGAGAGAGTTTTAGTAGTGTCTCCCTCTTCAGATGCTCTCATATCTATTATGAAGTTCCTGATAGCAGTAAATTACTAGTCTGTATAATCCTCAGCAGTTATGGCTATTAGTAATATAAGTAGAAAGACACTCTCTGGTCTCACTCTTTGTCAGATTCCCAAATACTCCCAGTTCCAACTGCAGCATTCAAATAATTTCTACTTAGGAAAGTCAGACACTTTGTAGAAATTTTGACTTTTGTATAAGATAAGAGACTATATTAGTCAGAGCAGAACAGTTTATTTCCCATAGTTTTACCACAGGAGTGAAGGGTTCAGATTGGAGGCTAGCTATGGCCAGATATGGTTCCAACAGGAATTAGGCTACGAGAAAGATGTCTCCTGTTAGTGCCTCCTGTGTGCTTTCTTAGTCTGAACCTCATTTTGGCTTTGAGCCCTGTCTGTGTCTTACCTCTTAGAATATGTGTGAAGGGCATGAAAAAGTATGATGCACGATTAAGAGAAATTATTTAATTAATTTTGTCACATTTTGTGACATCATGATGCAAGACTTTCTGAACAAGTGAAAGAATAATTGATAAAAATGACAACAGTCCCTAAAAGTTCTAAAAACTGTAATAAAAAGCCATGCTATAAATCCAAAATGACCTGCAAAACTCAGGGGAAAAGTGAATATGATCTCTTCCCAGTTATTCTAGCAGAGACAATATAATTTTTGAACTTCATGACAGCTCTATTGCTTTTTGTGCCATGATTTGGCAGTGTGTTATGGGTACCTTCATCCAGAAATGCTCTTTCATCCGAGACTGCAAAGTCAAGACTTTTCTTGTCATCCTTCTATGACATTGTAACTTGAAAAAGAACCAGCACTAAATACAACAGAGAAAATGAACCAGAAATCAGCATTATCTGAAGTGCATTTAATTCTGAGTGACTGAGTAAAAAAGTAGTCATTATGGCAAGGACAACACTTTTGTATATGTTTGCTTTTCATGAAAATAATTTAAATCAGACTTTTTTACACCTTTTAAAGAAAGATTTTATATTAAAAGATGAAACAAATTTATTTGAAAGATAATTCTTTGGTTATAGTAAAAAATTAACTGCATACAAAGAAAAAGAAGAGACTGAAGCTTTTTGTAATTTTATGTTTGGGATTCATCACACTGGAAATATGAATAGATAGCTATGGAATATCAAGGTCTAGCTATTACTGACTGTTCTTATAAGTAGCAGAGAGAATGAGTAGAGAAGCAGTGGAAGGCAACTCTGATCTGATCTTTGCTAGATACCTCTGTAGTGAGGTACCTATTGCTTTCTGTTGAGTACACATCATAACTAACATATATCTACTTTGGGATATAAAGATATATCTATCTATATATCTATTACTAATTTATATATCTATGTTTGGAGTTTTTTTATGACAGCTGAATTCACATATATCACTTAAGTACATGCATATCGCAAACAGGAGGCAGGGAGACAACTGCAACCCCCAAAATCATAGAAATACGAAAAACAAACAAACCCCATCTCAAACTCTCCTTAAAGAACCAACCAAACAAAAAAGCCTATCAAAGGGTATTGCCATCCTTGGTGTTTGTCATCACATAGTAAGCACAGAACACCTCACCAGTGCCTCGTTTAATTCCAATTGAAAATATTTCCAGGAAGGTAGTCGTGCAGGTTTTTAGGTGTTTTAAATTATCAATGCAAGCATTAAGAAAGATTATCTGAACATTAAAAAAATTAATCAGACACATAGCTGTATAAAAATGGTGTTTTTTCAGGACTAATAAGCAGAAAGAATACAGTTAGGTCAAATATAAATATCTGTAAAGGACTTCAAATCAACGATAGCATTCAGTTAGTTCTTGGACCTGAAACATTTTGATAGCTCAAATACAGCAGAAGGAAAATCTGGAAGGAATGAAAAAGACCTCTTTTTCCAAAAAATTGAACCAGAGCTACTAATGAGGTTGTCATGAGACGATACCAGAATTTCAAAACCAAAACTTGCAGAATGATCCTAGATCAACATTTCAATGAAAATACTGATGAAGATCACTGTTACACACAGAGTTTAATCTGTAGATACTCAAAGAAATGATAACAGCAAAATTTAGTTATTGATGTTTTCATGCTTGGTTACAGTTAGAAATGTTAAGTACACAATTAAACTTTACATCAGATGGTAGATTATTTATGAAATCTTTCTTAAAACTTTTTTCGCTTTAACAAGCTAAGGAAATAAAAAGCCAGATAATAAACATGATGTATGTTTTAGTTATCAACAAGCTTGTATTAAAAAAAAAATAAAAAATTGAATTTCTAAAGTATGACTATATTGACCTTATTCAGTCACAGTAAATATTACTCTTTCAAAATGTGAATTGCTTCCATAGGACTCCTGGAAGAGTAATGTGAAGACAGTGACAAAACTGGGCTTTGTGTGAAGATGCTGCTTAATCAAATTCCAAGTAAAAATACAAGTTTCATTATACACATTTTCATAGAGAGGAAAGAAGCTGTAATCTATCCAACCAATGTGGAAGTGTACCCACAAAAAGTAAGCCTTGGCAAAATAAGTTAATGCACATTTATGGTAAGTGCTTTGTATGTTTTGTTTAGAAAGTGTACTATGCAGAACAATTAACTTAAAAGGATCAAGTACGTGTGGGAAGGGAGATTAGCAGAGGAGACTGCAACTAAGGAAATGTTTTGCAGATGTACTGCATTTAAATTAATAAAATCTCATTAGGTTTTATGTTTGCCAATAACGGCTGGAAAAGTTACCACACATTGTAGGAACAATTACCCAAATCTTCACTGTCTCATTAGGTTTGTCATACTGTTTTCATTATAATACATTAGAACTTGCAAGTGAGCCTTCAGTAATGACATATTGTTCCAATTCTCCGTTCAGCAGGCTCTAAGATATTTTAGTATTTGTGTTATAAGCCAGCAGGTGTCTTCACTTTGGTTTTTTTCTGAATCGGTTTTATACAGACCTCCAGACACAGAATGGAATGCAAAAGGGCTTTCAACAACCACATAAAAATGAGTCTTATTAGAGTACAGCAATACACACCATTTTTATGTTATGATAATTCAAGGTACTAAAAATGTGCATCTTTGGAGTATACATCTATTCCTTTAAGTCCTGTTAGTGAAAGCTGTATTAATGTAGATAAACCATGTGATATATAAAGTTTGCAAATCTGCATAACAAATGGAAGGCATAAAGCTGATTTGAATATCTAAGACATTATAAACTTCAATGAGAACAACCAACGCTCTTTGAGCTTGTAAGGAACTCGCATTCAAATGAGTTAGATTTAAAAAGGATATAGTTTTTATAACACTTTGAAGCTTTCTGCTTCAGGTCTCAAGAAGCTCAAGGTTAAAATAAATACTGGATTTAAGCAACAAGGGGAAAAGCTTTAGCAACAAACTGGAAAAGAAATCCCATTTGTATAAATGTCACATGACCTTACTGTCCATGAGAAAATAAAATTCTAGAAAATAAGTTCTCTTAGATCTGCAATCTTAGTGTTGCTTATTTTAACTATATAATTAAGTATATTAAAAATATTAAATAATGCATTAAGAAAGATTTCAGAACATTCTGAGAAGTATATTGTACCTACACCATCGTAATAGCTGGATTTTCAGCTGCTTTAGAATTGGCAAAAAGTGAACGCAGAATCAGACAAAATACTGAAAAATGTCTATAGGTGGTATTGAGGGAGATTTACCATCTTCACCAGTATGGTCTTTATTATGAAAGAATGTGAGGAAAAGAAACATGTGATTATAGAAAAGAACATGCTTATTGTAATTTTTACGTAAGTCAGCTTAACAGTTAATTTTAACTAGATAGAGAGCTAGTTGTCCAAAATCAAACATCTTAATAAAGGCACCATGGTTAAAAATAAATTTTTGTCCTTGTTTGATTAATATCCATTTCAAGTGATTTCTGAAAATGTCTGTATCTTGTATTAAATCATAGCCATCTATTTTCATAAACAAAGCAGTTGTATTCAGGGCAAGAATTTAACAGGGACTACAAAATAATTTCTGATCCACTGCCTATTTTGCTTTTGCCACAGTTTCACTACAGCTGCTGTCACCACAGAACAGAATGACAACTACAGTGGTGATAAAAAATTGTTAATATTAATTGCTTGAAACAGCAAAGTTTCATCAGTTTTCCATTAGCATGAAACAGCATGAGATTCCTCTCAATGAGCATCAGGAACAGTGTAAACATCTCTAATGAACCACCTATTACAGACAGAAATATGTATACAGGAAAATTAAATGACCCAAATATATAGTGTATTTCTTCTCTAGAGAGAAATCCATATCTGTGGATTCTGCAGTAATGGATCAATATATTCAGGTCACCCATGATTAGTGCTAGGTCCTGGACTCGGGTGCCTGTGCAGTACTACTCGCATGGTGAACAGTGTCTGGAAAGCTGCCCAGGGGAAAAGGACCTTGTTGGTCAACACCAGGAAGGTGCTAATGGCATCCTGACTTTCATCAGAGATAGTGTGGCCAGAAGGACTAAGGAAGGGATTTTCCCTCTGTACTTGGCACAGTTCTGGACACTTCAGTCCAAGAAGGACATGGAGATGCTGGAGCATGTCCAGAGAAGGGCAACAAAGGGTGGAAGATCTGAAGCACAAGCATTAGGAGAAACAGCTGAGGGAGATGAGTAGTTTAACCTGGAGGAAAGGAGGCTCAGGAGAGACATTGTCGCTTGCTACAAAGGGAAATAATTTCAAGTTGTGTCAGGGGAAGTTTAGATTGTCTAATCTAAAAATCTCTTCACTGAAAGAGTTTTCAAGCATTAGCATAGGCTGCCCAGGGAAGAGGTTTAGTCTCTATCTTTAAAGATACTTAAGACACATGTATGTGTGGTACTACACATGTATGTGAGGTACTTAGAGACATGGTTTAGTAATGGACTTGGGAGTGCTAGGTCAATGTTTGAACTGGATGATCTTAAAGGTTTTTTACAATCTAAACAATTCTATGATTCTATGAACCTCTCAGGGCTGGGGGTACAGTGGGGAGGGCTGGAGGGGAAGCAGGGAAAAATTTCACTAACTCCTAAGAAAATGAGATAACTGTCAAAAAGTTCTTAAGAAAACGTAGGGAATCTAGAAGATAAAAATCAGAGTAGTTTTTGTGAAGACTAAAATGTAAGAGCATCCTGTAAAGCATATTGTCTAATCAACCCTAAAGAAAAATCTTGCAGAGTTTCAGAAATATATTCTCTTCTGTGTAACAGAATACTGTCCATTTTTTTTTTTTGCATTAAATATCAACCTTGTTTTTTATTTATTAAATGGATCTGAAAATCTAAGAAAAGGCATGCATGAGTAGTGCTGTGAAAAAGATAAAAAAAAATCATTCTGATTTCAAACAGATACTTTCATGGGACCTTTTCTTGGTGCAGGTAAAGGATAGCTTTTTCCCACACAACTCCAGTGCTCCAACTGAGCACTTCAGTGCTGTTCTTGAGCCATAGTCATGGACTTCATAACAATTTTACACCTGGACAGCTTGCTCTCTTACCCTATATTACTCTATTTTATCTTCTGTCTGATGGTCACCCCTGCTGTTACTTATTACTGTACCGATACCCTTGGGTCTGCTCTTTTTAAGATACAGGTTTTCTTAATTAATGCCTTTCTTGCTGTTCCATTTTTTTTCACTTTTAATTTGTCCATGAACTTTAATTAAGCTCCTTCATCACGGCTCACAGATTTGGCAAGCTTCATATGTATATTTATATATCTGCTCACCCAGCAAGATGACCCAAGTTTGCTAACTCTATAAAAATTCTATTACTTCTGTTGATGTCTTGCATAAGAGAGCTACACGAAACTAAAAATGAGATAAATAGATTGATTTAGATTTATTGCTTTTAGCATGGAAAATTAATTATTTATCCTTTTTTTAAAACAGAGAAAATTTATTGTGCATAAACATTAGCTAGATGAAACAAAATTGTGCATATTCAAATATTTAACACTTACTCTGAATCACGAAAGTCTAATTATTTTCTAGAACTGTCAATCAACAGAAGTGTACCCCTTCACATGTTTCTGCTTCACCCTTCTTTGATATTTTTCATTTTCTTATACTTATTCATAGTTAAATTTACTTACATTTAAACAAAAAGTCTCTTAAATATGACAGAAATGTATTTTGATTAAAAAACCAAGAGAATCTGGTCTTATAAATATATACTTGGATTTTCCAGGTTGCTTGGGATTTAAATTTTACCTATTGAACTATTGCTTATTAACAAATTTATCTGAACTATTGCTTATTAACAAATTTATCTGTGAAATCACTTTATTTTCTTATCTCATTTGTTTGAGATTATACTGTAAAAAACTTCTTGAAGGTTCTTGGGAAATATTCTTATTGTTGCTAATAAAGTCAGATAGTCCAGTGCATTAAACTAGTCTATGTATTGATTTAAAAGAGCTGCATTCTAGATTCTCTTCAAGCTAGCAATATTACAGATTTTCTTTTTTTTCTCTATATAATCTTTTCTGAAGTCTCCTACCTTCCTAAGAGTTTATAAATACTAAAAATGCAACCCAAATTTTTATTAGAACAGACCAAACTTTTGGATATCTTGTCCCTGGTTTCTCAGTAAAAGCTTGTAGTATCCTTGTTTCCTGAAGGATGGGACTTCGCTTGTTTTTCAGTAGAAACAAGAGCAACTTGAAGGATTAATGTGAGCCAAGAACACACAGCACCTCAACTAAGATGGGTTCCCTCTTTTCTGGAGAAAACATGTCAAGCTGGATAGAAATGGCCCATGCTTGGTACCTGATTTATTAAATAATATTTATTTCTTTTCAAAAGCTCTGTGAATTATTTTGGTCTGTTATGTGAACTTTTGCTAGATTGCCAGTCTGCCTTGCCTCTGCTCTTGATCTTTGAAATGTAGGACAAATGAGCACAACCAAAAAATAAAATGAGAAAGGTGAGAAATTTCAAGTAACACAAGAATTTTTTAAGTGCTAGGGAGATTTTTTACTTATTTGGTTATATAATTTGGCAATTCTTGTTTTTTCTAAATTATAGTACTGAAGTAAAACAAACAAACAAAAGAAACCCCAACCCAACAAAGGATAACTAGGAACTGGCAACTAGAGTATTGCATGTAAAATCACATCCTAATAGACTCTCCCCCTCAACAACAATAAAACAAGAGTAACAATACCTGTGTAATTCCATATAAGTTTTAGATTTCCTTTCCACCATACTGAAATACTTGTAGTGAGGAGCAATTCTAGTTGGTTGCCTAAGAAAAGCTGAAATTACCATTCATCTTTTTTTTTTTTTCATTTACTTCTTTATAAATTATAAATTATTCCACTGAGGCTATTCTTTAGCAGTTAGCTGAGGACACTAAATACATACAGTAATGTACAGTGAGTGTTAATGAAAATTGAGTCAACCAATCTTCCTTATAAGTATTTTAAAATCTGCTTTAATCATATTGAAACGTATAGTTTTATCTCCACAGAAGAAATTTAATATAACAGTTTGATCTTCAACTGTAACCTAAAAAATATTATAGGTAGAATAAATAGAAAAGACCATCCAGAAGGTAACAGGGATCATAAGTTATTAGATTTCAGAGTGTCTGGACCATAAATTCATGCTGCTGAAAGAATTAAGACAATCTTTTTTGCTGCAGACCAATATCTAGGTCTTATGAAAGCCACTGAAAAACAGTGGATACCTTGAATCTTGAAAAATTAGCACTTTTAAGAATAGATCTTGTAAACTTCTGGAGTTCAACTTAGTCCTTGGTTGAATTAAAATGAAGAGAAAGAGAAATATTTTCTTGTCTATGTAGAGTTATGTAGGTCAGGATATTTGCATCAGCTTTACATTCTCATATTCATTACTAGTTTTCATGCATCACTGGTGAAGTAGAAGAAAAATTCTCAAAATCTGGATACAATCTCTAAGACTGAAAACGTGCTGAGTTAATGATATTTCTCATGGCTTAGAGGGACTTACAATTTTTGGAGGCTATGTAAGAGTAGTGTGACATAACTCATTATGGCTTCTGGTACTAATAACTTATGAGGCACTCAAGTGTATGAGATAAGTTACTGTAGTGTATATCATCTCTCCATTAAAACTACAGACATGAAATAGCCCAAATGTAGCTCATATCCCAAAAGTTCCATCATAAAACTGAGTAAATCAGCATATCTATTGTTTCTTGTTTTTAACTCTTCTTTGTTATTTGTGCTTTCCTTCTGCTTCTGTATTTTTAAAATAATTTCATTCTTATTTTTATATTTGCTTCATTTAATTCCTATTTGTTGAAAATAGCTATTGAGACAAAATTTCACTACTGTTTAATCACGTCAGTCAGACAGATTTTTGGACACCCTTTTTCCATCAGAAAAAATTATTCATTCACTCCACAGGCAAAGCAGCTAAAACAGATTAAAAACTCTACTCAAAGAGAGTAAGACCAAAATTTTAAACTTAGCCCTGTTCTAGGATGAGCCCAGGGACATACAGAAGCAATAATTTTTTGTGCTTTTCCTTTGCTATAGGGTGAAGTCATTTTACTTCTTCCTTCTATAATTCATGGTTTATCCTTCCCCTTGTGAATTGCCGTTTGGCATACTAGAGACAGCAGAATTAGGGTTCCATATATGCCTCATGCATGTCCTTTCATACCCCCTAGAATTACTCACCCCAAGTGAAAATTTAACTTGCCACTCCATGTTCTTTTCTAGGTTTTAAGGTTCTCTATGCTGGCACTGAAAGACAGAGGGTGTGTGGTTATTCATTCATTGCAGTCTTACATATGGTCAGTCACAGCTTCACCTGTAACATAACAGTTACAAAACAGAGAACAAATCATTACAATGTAATTCAGGATGTTTTCAGAATGCATTAAAGAGCCTAAACCAAATTCATAACAGAAAGACATTATTTGAAGGCAAGGATAAGGGATATAAATGATGTTGAAATAAAATACTGTGAGGTAACTTCATGACAATTTTCTGTTACAGTGCTGAAAGTGTTTTATAAAATACACTTTGTCAAGATAAATAAGAAAACAAGCAGGTGTATGTATACAGTAGTCTGGCTTATGAAAAAAATCCTTCTAAAAATAATTGGGATGCAAAAACTATGCATTCCTCTGTGCAGATAACAGCAAAAAAGATGCACAGAGTGGGATGCTTAGGACTGCAGATACACTGGCTAAGAGTCTGTCCATGTAGTTCTAAGGAGAGAAACATAAAGACTCAGAAAATGGAAATACAATGCCTCCCTTTTCTCTGCATCTGTGTAAGCCTTAAGCATAATGTGCCCAAACACTCAGTTGGAAACATTTTGAGAATAAAGATGTAGCCATCAAGTGGGAGGAGGACAGACTCACTGAACGTTTCAGTCTCTCTTTACAAGCTTTTTGTTCCAATGATTGGTTGTCATTCTGGGTCATTGCTGATAAAGATCCCACTAGAAGGGAGTAAAAGATTTACCCTAGATTAGGCAGTGTCCATGTCATTATGAATTCTGCTCTCAGATTCATGCAGGTGGCATGAAAGTTTATAGGCAGCGCATATTGTTGTCTAAACAAAGGAACACATTTGTTTAGAATTTTACCAGAATTTAAAAGGTAACATCATGTCATATAATGCACAATATATAGAGCACAATTTGGGGAAATGTTTACAATTTTCAAAAGATACTGAAATAGCTAATCTGATTGAATCTGAGGTGCCTGCAAAATGTCAGTTCAAATACCATAAAACATTACTACTGACTTATCTAGAACAGGCTTGCTCTGTTTTTCACAGATTCATAATAAGCAGGAACATCAACTGTAATATAACATGATACATATTTTAATACATACATAAAACTCTCTTCTGATTTTTTTTTTTTTTTTTTGTTGAAGCAAGTCTTCAGAAGCAGCCGTCTTTCTAGACAAGGGTCCTGTTGGTCATTCATCAGTATCTCATTTTCTCAAAACTGAAAAAATATTTCAACAGCAACAAACTGCAAAAAGAGAGCAACTGCAAATGCTTGGATACTTATCACTGTGTCTTTTTTACCCTTATATTGAGACTTGCCTGTCACAGTTTGTTCAGGTTTTAATTTTAAGGCTCAGATCCATAAAGGAACTGGCTCTATATTTTGCATTTTGAGGTAAAAGAAGTATACAATATTAGAACTATTGAAAATAGCAATATTAGAACTTGATTTGAAGATCAAGTTTCAGGTTTCAGATGATTCTAGCCTAATGGCCACCTCATTAATCTAGAAGGCTTGCTTGCTCTAGATCCTTGAATTTTGTAGAATGAATATTTACATCTTAGCCACATAGCTGGTAAAATATAATCAGAGAATGTGGAGAAATGAAGGAAGTTCCTTGCATTTAATTCAAATAATCTCTGCTTGTGGCCTGACAATGCAGATTTCCAATTTGAACTGCACTGATTAGGAAAAGATCTGCACTTGTTTGTCACTATAGTTGAGTGATTTTATCACTACTGTGAAGTTAGAGCTGGGGTATATAATTTCTACAGTGTGAATTTCTCTAAAATATCTTGAGATATCTATAGGAGACACATCTGCATCTAAGTTAGTCTAAACTGCTTTTATAGATGGGCAACAGAAACAGGCACTTTTTGGGTCAATTCAGCTGACATTTTAGATGTTTACATTGGGTCAAGATAAATCACTCCTTAGCTGTGTAAATTCTTCTTCACTGACTACAAAAACAAGACTTAGCATAAATAGTGGAGATTTTGGTGCTGAGAAGTTAAACTCCCAGCTTTACTTGATAAAACCTACCTCCACAGATCTTGGAGTAGATCAGCCAGTGACCATTTTCTGAAGCATGACTTGGCTTCCAAAGTTTTTGGTTTCTGTCCTGGTCTAAGATTAACTAAAAAAAAAAAAAATAAATTTGCCTCTCTTTTATTTGGTCTTATTTAGGAGCTTTTTTATTAGCTTCCAGGCACTCTGGGAGAAGGATTTTCTCATTTATACCTACAGCATCCACTTTAAAAGCCTCTGTTTTTCAAAATATGGAATGTTTGGGCGGATCTTAAACAGCAGAGTAATGATGAGCACTAATCACTCATTGACTATAGAAAAACCGTGTTTGTGATGCCAGTGTCTGAATTGCTAATGATCATATTTGGTTAGAAGAATTAAATTCCCAGGAGTTTTTTTTTTAAAAAATATAGTGGATCACTTACAATACTTGGATGCATGGTTAAACTGCCTGGAGGGAAAATGGCTCCATATTCTAGTAATTAATAGATGCTTCCACTTTTGCAGACTTTATTTTGGCTTTGATTTTGGTTTTCTCTTCCCAGTGTATCAACCTGTGCTTCTTGTTTCATGAGCTCTCTCCCTTCTTCTTTAGAAAAGAGCAAGAGTGTATGCTCAAACTTTTTAAAAATGTTAAGTATTAAAGATACTTTTGTCGTGAGTATAAATCAAGACACTTAAACACTACCAAGTGCCAGCAATGAGCACCAAGATAAGCTCACATCTTACCATTTCTTAGAACTGCATTGAATTTCACCCAAGAGTATAATGATTGAATCTGATGTTTATACAAAAGCCAATGTACCCACCACTGACCTATACCTGAAGCTTCACAAATGGAACAGTTTTGTATATCCCTGTACTCTTATCATTCTCCCCATTTATCCACACTAAGGTCGAGTAACAGAGGCAAAAAGTAAAAGCTTCTTTACTTAGTTGTTAATAGATTTAAGTTGATTTCAGTGGGGGTAGAAGTTCCCAAGCATTTCTGTGCAGCTTTGAAAAAACATTACTCTCTGCTCTACTACCTACAAAAAACTTCTGTGAGTGAAGTGACTGGTAGTCATGGCCACTAGTGCTAAAAGTTTATGTTTAAAAAGTAGAGAAATCTCTGTTGTTAATATGCAAAATTTCCCTAAGGCTTTGTGAGAAAGTCTTAATGCTTTTTATTACCTCAGGAGAACCTATTTAGGTTTATGATAGAGACCATTGAAATATTTGAGGCTCTTTGGTGTTCAGTTCTTGACAACTTACAGGGACTTTGTACATCTTGGTGTTCTAAGCTTGCACTACAGGGAAAATTGCCTTTTTTTTTTTTTTTTTTTTACATTCTTTGATATTGAATATAATAGCTACCAGCAGAAGTTAGGAAGTATGTGGGAGTAAAGCACTTACTAGTGCCTTCTTGTCCATACAGAAGTGACAGAAAAAAGAGAGAAGAAAATGGAGAAAAGGAGAGATGAAAAATTCAAAAGCACAATTATGTAAAGTATGTGTTTAATTTGAAAATTATTTTAAAAGAAATGGGGAAATTAATAGATATAATTTTTAATTTGACATAGGAATCTTTTTATAGGATATTTTCTTCAGCATGAAATTCTTAGAAACAAGTTCAAAGATTAAATTTATCTGATGAAGTCTAAATTAATCTGCTGAAATGCATTGCCCTATGAAAATGGGGCATGTATTACATGACTGTCTGAACAAAACAAAGTAAGGACAAAATGATACAAAGTCTTATAACCCAAGAGTAACAGTTTTATTACTGCCAATTTCATTTGAAAAATCACATACTTTTCTGTTGCATTTCTGTTCAGTCAGTGTAAAATAAGACCTTGTGATGTCCGCCACCATTTACATTTATTCATCACATGCAGATAGCTTGCCAGTTAAAGTTCAGTTCCATATTTGATGAACAGTGATTCCTTACAATTTCTCCAATAAGCAATATTCCTTAAAACTGAAATGGCAATCCTAATAGAACTGTTGATATTCCTCTTGTTAAGAATTTTTCTGCTCTGATTGGTGTTGGTATTTTTGTTCCTGAAATGAAATTCCCATGAGACGTGTAGGTGCATTCTGTTCATTTTAAACTTCAGGTAAACCTAAGTAATACACAGACTAGGTATCATTGTGGTGGGTGAGGACATCAGCTCAGATAACACTTTATTTCTCTTGTAGAAAAAAAAAAAAGATAGTCATTAGGATTTCTGTTCATTTCATCATCTATTGTTGCCGCCCATTTGCTTGGTTTTATTAAGTTCAGAGGTGGTTTACCCCAGTTGCTCCCCTGTCATAAAGAATGGTTTGTCCCCAGTTGCCCATCATTGTAAACCCTTCCCATTTTTCCAGATTGTTCCCCATCCATCACCCCAATCCTGCCCCTAAGCCCTGTCAATCTATGCGAACCCCCACCTTTTGTTCCAGTTCTTTCCCTGCCTATCATCCCTTCCTCGACGCCCCATTGATTGTACAGTTGCTTTCCCCCCCCCCGGGTCCCTACCATTGGTCCTGCATATTGTAATCCCCACCCTTAACCCCTCCGTTGCTGTTGTCCCATTGGTCACCATACGAGCCGCCCACGGTCCTTAAAACCTGGCGCATGGGGGTGCCCAGGGTCTCGGCTCAGACCTCTCCCCTGTGATCCCAGCCCTGCACCTGTTGGAATAAACTTGTTCCTGGGAAATCGGGAGAGCCTGAGCACTCTTTCTCCCTTCGCCACAACCCGTGTCGCCCTGTGAGCCCCAACGCCAGAGCGCAGAGGAGCTCTGGAGGTTCCAGGTTGAGCCTCGCAGTGCTTGCCTGGTTCCCCACTCCTGCCGCTGACATCGGCCACAGCTAGCCGAGGCAAAAGGGGCCGAGCGGGCAGCGACAATCTATTTTCTCAAAATCTGGAATTTAGAATTAAAACTAAGACATGAGGGACATTAGTTTTCTGAAACTGGTCATTTTGCTCTTATGAATATGGTTTTCATAGTTTCTCTCCAGAGCTGGGAGGAACATAACATCTGTAGATTCAGATCTGAAGGTCATGCTGCACTACACAAAACACATAGCCTTTTTCTTCACCTCATATTCATGCAATCATTCTTCTTCCACATTGAATTTCAAATCTGTATTCCTTTTATACAGATACGACTTACTTTTATGCTCCATCCACCCTTCACTAAAAGTGTTATATTTAGGCTCTTATTCCTGCTGTTAGTGGAGATAATAGGATTATAGATGAAGGGCTTGAGCTTTAGAAGCAGCAGAAGCCATGTAGCACTGCATCAAGTTGCAGTAGGTAGGGGAGAAGTGCTGCGACTTTCAGCTTGTCTGCACTAAATGAAAAACTTACTGTCTTTAAAGAAAGGAAGTCAGCCACATGGGGGCTTATGATAGATTTGGCTTTTCTTCAGACACTGAAATTCTAACTGGTACATGCTTTATCCAAGTGATTGTGCCTTCCACCCTATGTGCATTATCATTAGGTTTAACATGTTTGGCTATTGTTATCATGAGTTCCATATCTTGTATTTGAAAATACTTGGTAATTTACTCTGCTTTCCACCTTTTTAGTCAACCACTAGGAACCATGCAACATCTCCTCCCTACTAATTGTGTTGTGATGTGTACTTCAAAAGTTTTCCAATTTGCAGTATTTGTATTTTTCTTGTATGTTCAGAGTTGATGTTTTTGGCATGACTAAGCTGTTTTTCCACATTTTCTGCATGTCTAAGGAGTTCACTCTTCTACGTGTGTCACTCTTCGACTTTATAGCTTCAGATTCTCCCTCGTTTTCTAGGTATTTAAACCCCTGTTATTTTCAGTACCCTGTCCCAAAGCTGCTGAGGTGATATCTTTTCATTCTTTGAGGGATATTTTCTCTGTGTTGAACTACTTAAAATATTGAGGGAGGAAATAAATTGAATTGCTTCAACTTCATATATGAGTATTTTTTCTCACTTCTTACCTCTTCATATTTTAAAACTTATTGGAGATATCTGTTTATATTACCTTACAATATACAGGCCATTATGCAACAATGAGACACTGGATAGTAGAAAACATTCAAAAACGCTATCAGAAAGCTGTTTTGATCCATCTAATCTCTTTAGACCTTTGAATCTTTTAACAAAAAATGAATTCTTGTTCAAGATGGCTTCTCTTAATAGTTATAAAAAAAAGAAAGGAGATTTGTCCTGTCTCATCCAGAGATATACATCAGCATTAAACTTGCTTTACTTGCTGTATTTTGAAGCCAAAATATTATGCTCACTCAGTCTTCAGAAGTGAAGAATTCATAAATTTAGTACATCAGAAAAAGGTTGCAATCTACTGAATTTGGCTAAAGCTCACAGACTGGATGAATGTATGACATATCTAAAGAAACACTATTTCTTTGCTTCCTCAAGAAGTTCTGAAAACAGATAAATCCCTTACCACAAGATAAAAACCACCTAAAATAAAGTTTAGATTACCTGAATCCATTTTTTGACCCTGAGATTAATTTCTTCTACTTTTCTGTATTTATTTTAGTGTAGCTTTATAAATAAAACAAGCAGCAAGTCAGTGGAAACTATAAGGCAGTCTGAAGAGAACTAGTCAGATGACTCCCAACAAACTGTAGATCATGACTACTGAACCATAAAGGTTGAAAGCAAATATAAACAAAAATTGGGAGAGGCCACTAAATAATTTGGAGATGATAAAGTACCTAAACTTAATGGCAGATACAGCATGTGACTGAATATAGCCCAATTATACTAAGAATGGTTTTGTAATGCTGCTTTTCATCATGTTTCTTCCATTCTTCAGCCTGTAGTGCTGACCAACATCAGCCACTATTAAAGAGTCTTCATGCATGTAAAATAATATGATTTCACAATGATTACATATTCACTCTACAGCTGGCTGAGTTTTTACATCTCCATTTGTCATTGACTATTGTGTCCAATTAAATGATTAGCTTTTAAAAACTGCTGCACATTATGAGAGTGAACTTGTGTTCCATTGCACTGAGTGATGCAGAAACAAACTCATTACAGCATGTAATTCACCCATATTAAATAACAAACAGATGGCTGCTGTAAATGAGAGCTGCTTTTTCTCTTCAAAAGTGCCAGGAAAAAGGTGTTTTTATTTATCTTTGTTTCCAGCTTCTTTCTGTTTTCTTGACAAGTGGGCAGCTGGTTGCTGAGGTTTTCAATTGGTGCAGAAGAATGAAAAGCCTGTTTCCATTAATTTCCCCATAAAATAAGTCTTTGAATCATTCCTGTTATAAATGCATGTGCAGTAGCAAGCTGCTGCTTGATTAATTCACTTATTATGAAGATTTCATCTTTTATAAGAGGGCCTGCAGGTAATTTATCTTGTTTAGTAAGATTAGAAAAATGTAATTATCTTGATACCTTTGGACCCCTCTCATTTTAATTGTGTTCCCATAAATTTCAAACATAAAGATGGGATTTTTTTTTGTGCAAATGTTCCAACATGTGGTAGAAAAATGTGTTGTAAGATCTGCATAAAACTTATCAAGTAAAATGCATTTAAATTATACTATTAAGGGAATGCATACCAATAAAACCAGTATACATCTGTGGAAGTGTATACAAATATCTGAATTACTGGTACCTTGGTCACAGGATTTTAACAGTTGGAGCTGGATGAGAAATGTTAGGATTTAAGTTCTTTATTCCTCCTTTTTTTTTTTTTTTAATTGATAATGCATTTCACCAAGGAAGTATAAAATCTATTCTATTTTCACTAATAAAATTAGAATTGTGCTAGTCTTCATGTATAACACCAACAGTAGAAAATGAAAAGGAAACACATGAGCTGATATGTATATGTAACATCAGCTCCTCTGTCTCCAGCACCCTTTAGAAGTTTTCTCCCTCCTCTCTCCCTTGACTTCTCTTTTAGTGAAAACTTGAAACAAATCAAGATCCAGAAATCTTTGACTTCTTGAGACAGTAATCGACACATTTTGTTTGGTTTAGGTTTATTTATTTATTTATTTATTATTTTGTACACTGCAAATTTTTTTTTCATTAATTAATTTAATTTCAGTTTCTGTGGTTCCAGAAGTATTTTCTTCAGTTTTTTTTACTTGGTTTCTAGCAACCTCTTTATTCTTTTACCCATCCAAAAAAAGTTGATTGACAATTTGGCACATGTACCTTGTTAATATTACTTTTAATTTAGAGTGGTTGCGATGGTCAATTTGCATAAAATAGATTTATAGGAATATAGGGCAACTTCACCATGGGTCACTCAGCTCAATCTAGTGCCCTGTTTGGGCACATGAGGCAGAGGGAAATTTGGGACAGAGTTCACTCTTCTTCTTAGTAGCCTGTACAGTGCTGAGTTTGGGATTCAGTAGAAGGATGTTGATAACACACTGGTGTTTCAGTGGTCACTCAGCAGTGCTTACCCTGAGCCAAGGACTTTTTCAGTTCCCCACGCTCTGCCAGTGAGCAGGGATGCAAGAAGCTGTGAGGAACCATAGCCAGGACAGCTGACCTGAACTGGACAAAGGAATATTCCATACTGTAGGACAACAAGCCCAGTGCATAAACTTGGAGGACTTGACTCAGAAGCATCAACTGTGGCTCAGGGACAATACTCAGGGGCTGAGTATTGGTCATCAGGTAGAAATTGCATTTTGCATTTGTATATTTGACTTTTTTCTCTCAGATTTTTTTCCCTTTCTCTCTCTGCCCTGCTTTTCATTACAACTATTGCTATTACTATTATATTTTATTTATCTTAATTATTATTTTTTTCTATCTCAGCCCAGGTGTTTTATTTTTTCTTTTCCAGTTCTCCTCCCCATCCAACCTGGGCAGTAGTCAGGGGGAGACATGAGAGAACAAGTGGCGCTGTGGTATTTAGCTGTCAACAGATCTATTAAGATTTGAGTGTCACAAGTCTTTTAACATTAAAATGAGACAAAAGAAAATCTTCTCATAGTTTTCAGAGTTAAGTATTTGCAGGACTCTGCATGCATATCTTAGCTCTTGAGGGTCTCTAAAGCAGTGGTTTGAGTGCCAGTGAACCGAACATTATAAGGGATGTAACTGTATATATCAGGTACAGCAATGTGTAAGAAAAGAAATTTTACAGAGTGAGAGTTCAGGCAGTAAAAAGACTTAGAAAAATATGCCAACTGTACAAGGTTGAAGCCATGAAACTGAGAAATGTGTACAGATGGCTGAAACATTTCAAGTCAGGTGAGACTAGCAATTGTGACAAACCATGATCTGGGAGACCTGTGTCAGCAGCAACACACATGAATGCTGAAAAGGCTGAGCAGCTCATTAGAGAAGATTGACGAATAACCCTTAATGACCTTGCTGCTGCCTTAAATTGCAGTTCTGCATCAGTACACTGAATCCTGCAGTGGTCTTTAGAATTCATTCACACCAGGTCATATGAAAACATCCTGGGACATATGCAAACCTGTGACATTACTCTTCAAATCTAAACTTAATTGAAGATATAAAGAGATATGCCCAGTTATAACAGATTTTACCACTGCAATAATATTTTTTAAGGAACTTTTTAAATCAAAAATCATGTATATCAATATGTTTCATATTAATTATATGAATAATATATAAGCATTGTGTTCTGACAATCAAGGAGTCTAATTAAGGCACAGATATCATTTAAAAAAATAAAATTTATATATATATATGTATATATATATCATGGCACAAAAGACACAGTATTCTGTGGAGAAAATACAAGTCGACTGAGACTATAAAGGTGTTTTATCAGTGTAATGGAAAAGATAGTTAACAACTTACATTTCTCCAAGTATTTTGCAGGTAAATTACCAACTACAAGTGTGTACTCTACACATTTTATCAAAACATAATTTAAACTGCTGTAGATTCTAGAAGCTTAAAAACTATATTTTAGTCTGTCTGATGTATATTTAATGGCATACTTGGTTTCTGGTAGTGTGTGGTTACCGTACTTTCTAATTGACAATTACAGAAAGGATGAAGGTTTACTTACAATTAAAAGTGAAAGTTTCTTTCTTATCTCTGGAGTTAGGAGATAAAAGCCAGTTGATGCAATTATTTAATAGAGGACAGATAAATAGTCTGGTGTGTAGGAGATATAAGATACTATGGCAAACAAGAATTTTGTACTAACAAAAAACTGGAATGCAATTGGTCCTTAAAATAAAAAGCATCCTTCTGGATCACAGCAAGTCTTGATCTTCCACAATATATAATATGTGCCTTGAGGTAAAATCTTGTCTTAACACCAAAAATTTACACACCATTCTCTCTAGAGGCCAAAACATTAACGTATCAAGTCAAATTCACATTAAGAGGAACAGAGAATTACAAGCAACCTTTACCTCTGTCTTGCAATCATTATAGAATAATCAATCAGCTTTTAGAATAAGCTTGTGGCATAATTTCAGTTTTAACAATTTCTTTTGAAAGGCCTAAACACAGATTCAGAGTAATACTGAGTAGCAAAGCTTGGATAGCTAAAGAAACATATTGTTAGAAAGAAAAAGAAAGATAATTGAATGGAACATTACAAGAATGTGTGAATACAATAATTCTGTCCTATTCTGAATGCTGAGAGCTGAGTATAGACCTGTAATTTCTAGTATTGTCTGGAGTTAAGAGTTACTCTGAAAACTTGAGTATGTTTAGGGTTTAGACCTATATTTCATATGTTTAGAGCAGAATCCAAACTCAGCTTCACTTTCTGGAAATGCTACCATTTAGGTGACATTTCTATGACTTAGATCTGCAATATTTCAATAGATTCCGGAAGAAATATGGAAAGTCAGCATTTCAAAACTGAGAAGCTACTTTAGATATTAGCCTGTAATCACTAATAGTATGAAAAAATTCTTTTCAAACTTTGCCCACAAAATGCTGCTTCAGTAATTCATTAACTTGTTTTAATGAAACAACATCTCATTGCTATTTAGGAAGAAACTAATCTCCTTTCCAGAGAGTTTGCATAATATATTGAAAAAGAAGTGACTGCAGAATCTGCTGATCATACTTTTGAGGATTCCACATAGGCTGGGTAAACTTTTATCTAACACTATTGAGAAAACAATATATACACAAAATTGCCTGCTCAGGCATTTATTACAGACTAAGAACAAAATATGTTTAGGTTGCAACTTGCACTCCTGTGTAGCAGACACTGAAACCTTAAGTTTAACCAAAGAAAATTAACACTTTCCCTATGCTCTCAATTGTCACTTATCTCGTCCAATACAGATGTTGTATCAAACGTGGGGGTTACTCGAAGTATACTGTAATCATCTCTCATAGAGTCTGTCAGTTACAGGGAGTCAAACTGCCTGCAGAGAGACCTTGACAAATTAGAGGATTGGGAAATCACTAGCCATATGAAGTATAACAAAAGTTAGAAAGTGCTGGATCCTGCACCTGGGATGGGGCAACACTGGATGCACAGTGCTGGGGAATAAGATGCTGGACAGAGGTGCTGCAGGAAAGGTCTGGGGGTCCTGCTCAGTGGAAAACTGAACATGAGTCAGCAGTGCCCAGGCCACCAGGAGGGCCAGTTCTGTCCTGGGGTGCATCAGGCACAGCATCACAATGTTTTGTGATGGCAAGGGAGGGGATTGTCCCGCTCTGCTCTGCATTGGGGCAGCCTCACCTCGAGTGCTGGGGGTAGTTCTGGGTGTCACAATATAAAAAGACATTAAACTATTAGAGAGCATCAAAAGGAGGGCAATGAAGATGGTGAAGGGTCTGGAATGGAAGCTGTATGAAGAGCAGCTGAGGTCATTCTCAGTCTGGAGATGAGAAGATTGAGGGGAGACCTCATTGCAGTTACAACTTCTTCGTGAGGCAGGAGTAGCCGGCACCAACCTCTTCTCTCTGGTGATAGAACCCAAGGGAACTGTCTGAATTTGTGTCAGGGGAGGTTTAGGTTGGATATCAGGAAAAGGCTCTTCACATAGAGGGTGTTTGGGCACTGGAACAGGCTCCTCGGGGAAGTGGTGTTATGAACCGGTTTAAACACAGAACAGCAAAGAAAACTAAGTCTCTGTGAATAAAACAGAAAGACCTTTGAAAGTCCCAAATACTCCCAAAAAGACAAGATAAAAAACAAACAAAGAAAAAAGCCTGTTGATGCCAAAAAAATGGATATATTTTTATTTAATAGTAAGAGAGGCAAAGAGAGAGAAATATAGAAAATTTAGAAAAAGCTAAGATTACTTAAAAAAGCATAGGATAAGTTGCCACCACACTGTGCTACTTTTTTTGCTGCTGAGATGGACTAGGGGTAGAGGAGCAGTTTTTGTCTGATTTTTTTCTGCTATTTGAAATGTCTTATCCGCCTTCTCTGATCGCAGGAGCAGTTTGGCTGGGATGCAGCAGTGCATCCCCTGGGATGCAGGTGTGGTGCCCAGTCACTGCAGCCGAACCTTGGGGTGCTCTCAGGGCTGTACCAGGAGAAGGTGCACGTTCTGCTGCTCACTCAGGACTCCAATTTGGGGTGTGGGATCGGGAGGTCTCCTCAAGTGGGCGGTGCTGGCTCCAGGAGGCCTCAGGGTGTCTCTCAGCAGGCAATGGTGGTGGGGGGAAAGGCAAAGGTCAGGGATTCTGCCCCTCACTTTCCCTTCCATGTTTTGCCCCAGTTTCTCCTTCCTTTTCATGGGCCTCAAGGCAGACTACTCACAGTCCATTCTGCACATAGTTTTCAGGTGTTCAAGAGTGATTATGATAAGCAGACATAAATGACTGCACCTTTTGTAACCTTTTTCCTGTTATCAGGCTCTTACAAGTGGTCACACACACCAAGGCTGACAGAATTCAAGAAGTATTTGGACAATACTCTTAGGCACATGATATGGTTTTTGGAGAGGTCCTGAGCAGAGCCAAGAGCTGGACTCGATGATCCTGATGGGTCGCTTCCATCTCCTGATATTCTGTGATCCTGTGAACCAGTCCATTGTAGCCTGCTATTACATATCTCTCATACATAGATGAGAAATTCACGTTTATTTCACATATATACAACTCACATATAGTGTCTGTATATATCCAGTATATAAACAGTCCAAAGATCAATTACAATATCTCTTTAAGAATGAGTCTTTAGTTTATAATTAATATGATTTAACATAAGAAAGGGGGAAAAAAAACCTAAACACAAACCAACCACATGACTGGAAATAACTCCAAGACAAAACTCAGTATTAATAGGCAGCTGTTTCCTCACCTTTCTCCCAGCTCAGAAAACTGTTCCTGTAATGAGCATAGGAAAATAATAGAATACCATATCTAGCTGCCTAGGGACTGCATGTGACATTTTATATACACTGTAATGTTTTTCTCTGTTCACAGTTACCTCTTCTGTTATATGTCTACAAGAACCTACCATTAACTCATCAGTGGTGACTCAGAACACTTAGCTGGAGCTTCATATGGTTGTGTCAGACAGTAGTGGTCAAGGGCTTGTTGTCCCAAAGGACATTTGTGGACAGTATTGTCCCTGAGGTAATAGCAATATTCAATGCTTTCATCAACGACAGTGATAGTGGGATCAAGCGCACCCTCAGCAGGTTTGTCAATGATGTGAAGCTGAGCGGTGAGTTTGACACACCTAAAGAATGGGATACCCTGGACAAGCTCAAGAAATGGGTTTCTCATGAGGTTTAACAAGTCCAAGTGCAAGATGCTGCACAATGGGTCAGGGCAATCCATGGTATCAGCCCTGGCTGGGGAAAGACCAGCCCTGCTGAGAAGGGCTAGGGAGTGCAGGTGGGTGAAAGGGTGGACATGACCCAGCCATGGGCACTGCCAGCCCAGAGAGCCAAAGGTGTCCTGGGCTGCATCCAGAGCAGCGTGGGCAGCAGGGCCAGGGAGGGGATTCTGCCCCTCTGCTCTGCTCTGCTGAGACCCCACCTGCAGGGCTACACCAGCTCTGGGGTGCCAGCACAGGAATGACATGGACTTGTGGAAGCAAATCCAAAGGAAAAAAGAAAGTCACACGCACTCAAACACTCAAACCTTGTCAAAAATTTGAATGAGCCTACCTCTCTTTCTTCTGTGAAGAAATTTTTTTTCAGAAGTCTTAAGCCATCTGTATGGTAAAGTGGATCTTAGCACAATTTTTGTTAAGAGAGTTAATTATATTTTACTATATATTGAAACTCTTCTCTGACAAAGTGAAATATTGTGAACTCACCTAGAATTTATTTTGGGTAGAGATCGTTTAACAAGACCATTAAAGCTGTCTTCAAACTTTTAGAAGCTCACTCAGGCATAAAGTTCAGTTCTGAAGGAATTACTTCTTTATTATTTTTTTTCTTTTTTTAAGTGTATTATCTAAGCAATAAGAAAATCATAAGTTTATCATATATAGGTATAAAGAGTATTATGATTTGTTAGAGAAAAGACTGCTTAAGATGACAGAGATATTGAATATTAAATTCCCTTTTAGAAGATAATGTTCACAAGCTTACCATTAGAATTATAATGCAAAATAGAAAAGATGAACTATAAATATCTCATTCTATTAATAAAACATGAGATACTTGGTTTTCTTACACTAAAGTGTTTTTAAGCTTACACTGATTTTACAGTGAGAACTAGTTTAATTAAGTTGATGGTTTTATGTTTGAAAATAATTATGTCAGGTCCTTCCATGTTCATATGTTTCCTTTTTCTATGTCTTACCAACATAATTCTTTTCAGACACAGTAGGACTGTGCTGAACTACAGGAGGAATGAAGACAAACTCCCCATCAGAAAGACTCAACTCTGCAGCTGCATTCACATGTGCAAGTCCTTTGCTCCATTGGAACTCTGCTAGGATAAATGGAACTCACACAAAGCTCCAAGGCAATTGCCCAAAATTTCTCTCAAGATATTTTTGAATACCCTGCGTTTTCCCTCTCACCAAAGCACTTCTACGTTTCTGCTTGATTAATTAATTTATGTATTAATGGCTCAAAAACACACTGAGTTTTTTTCTTTTCAAGTGACCAGTAGCATATTGAAACTTTTGGCTGAACAAGGGTCCAGCTTTCAAATATGACAGGGGATCATTTTTCCATAAAAGACCAGTTATAGAGTCAAGAAAGAAAACACTGATTAATATTTTTAAGACCATCAAGTTTCCCCAGTAGAGTTAATATTTACTCCTCTAAAACTCTAGGTAAAATTCCTATTCTTCTCCACTCAACCAAGACTCGGTGTGCAGAATGATTTCTGAATCATGTGGTCTTGTTTTTACAATTACAAGAAGATAAAACTCATCCTTCTTAACAAGAGAAATATTGTAATCTTCATTTTAAATTATAAATTTGATTTTAAACTTCTCTTTGGCTTAGTGGAATGTATACTCCTGAGAATTTTCATCTGCAGTGAGGATGCAGGAATGAAAAGGAATTGATGCATTTGCTTTTCTCATCATATTAATTTCATATGATTTGTATGTGAAAGAGAATGATTTGAGTTATTATTTCATTATTTATTCCAAGCAAAGCCAAGGATAGAGGTCTGGGAAAAGGAGGTTTCCAGTGTTTATGGTGCTCTATTTTGCTGCAGTTTGTCATACCAGAGTTCTACTCTTGTCCTGCTGAGCAGTGCAATACAGCAGGACATTAACTTTTAGCTTAACACTTCATTACTATCTGGGGATATGTTTAATATTTTGCTAAATTTCATAGGGGTGATTTTATTCACTAACTATTTATTTTCCCCTAGGGCTGAGCACAAGAACCAAATACCCTTAAAGGCACAAAAACAATACACTGGTGTTTCAATGAGTTAGTTGAATGCATTATCTAATGCATTTCTTAACCCAACTCCTGCAAATCCATTAATGACATACTGATTTTTGATATCTTAAAAACCAAACTGATGCTTTTGGGGAGACAACTGTTTATCTCTTCATAAATTGTGTAAAATAGCTAAACAGTTGACCCAAGCAAACCTGAAATCCTCTAAAAAATGCATGAGGTTCCAAAGGGGGTCATTGCTTCATATTAGAAATATTTCTTTATCTGGAAGTGAATTAAAGAGAATCACTGCTGCCTAGGACACTTGCAAAAGAGTGGACTCAAAAAAATTATTTTCAGTTACACCTAATTTTTTTCTATAATTGCTTCTAATGAATATTAGTGTATTACCTAAATTAGCCTTTACAATGGATTAACCTTCTCAGATTAGCTGTTAGTGAATGATAAGGGAGACAATTTTAAAAATAAAAATGAAAAATCAGAAACACAAATAGGTGCAAGCAGTCAGAAGAAATCCAAAGAAAGTGATGTCTTAATGTCCTTAAACTGTGAATCAGGCATGCAGGAAGCCTGCAAGTACTAATATATTTAACTATTAATTCACACCAATGCATTTAACTTATAATTCGTGTGTAAAGACAGAGTTATATTGGTGTGACTTGTTTTTTGTTTTATTTTTATTTGCAATTTTTCTTTTTTATTTGGAAACTCTTTAGCTAAGCATTGTTTTTCTTCCATTTCCAATCCCATAACTAGGCATGGGAAATGTCTTTAGATACACCTAACAGGCTCATATTTCATGGCATGGGCTACTGGGGTTTATGTTTGTTGGTTTTTTTTTTTTTGGGTAAGAGAGATAAGTTGTTATAGAGGTATTAATAACTTCATATTATACTACAGAACTGTATAAGAGATCTTTAAAATGGATGCCTGTCATCAGTGATATGCATGGTATTTATCTACAGCTCAGTTTATGAATCACAGGCAAGGCACTACAGAATGATTACTAAACATTCATTTTTCACCACTTCCTTTGCTACATCACTGCATCACAGTGACACTGCACCAGAACAATATAAAACTACTTCAGTTTTCCTGTCCTGATTTTCAAAATGAAATGGATGAAGATCAGTAACATATCTTCAACTTGCACTTCACTGACACTATAGACCATACCCATTATGGTATTTCAGGTCAATAATTCCTGAGCTAAGAAGGCTTAATAGGATTTATGACCCTCTTTTCAGCTGCATGTAGCACAACCAGTACTAATTATATTTTCATTAACCTCTGTGGCTAGCTCATGTTCTAATAATTTAGCCCTGTTATGGCTTAATCCAATGTTTTACATGTTCAATAAGGTAACTACACAAACAAAAGCTATATAAATAAATCCTCATGGCCAAATCATGTCTGCTCTATGGAAGGAATCCTTGTAAAATAGATACTGCTCCTAGAATTTCCCAAGATCTGGCCCATGCACTGATCATCTTTATCTAGGGTCCCTGAGTGAATTATTCCCCAGTCAGAGAGGCATTCCCCCATCAGAGGGCCTAAACATTAGTTAAATATAATTTAATTTCATAAATTGCAATGGTAAGTGAGTCCTATGCAAGTTGTCTTATAATGGTGAAGTCTGTACTTGCACTTCAGGAGATGTTAGAGCCACAATTTCAAGAACTAGTGCAAGCATATCTCCTAAATACTTGCGGAAGGCTGTGTTTCTGGGATGTGCATCTGCATTATGATCTTCACTATTTTCTCCCATATCCACTGAATTATTCCCAGGTATCTATGCTGCCAGAGGGAATAAGGAGTACACAGGAGATGTAGTTCACCTGCCAATAATAACAGGATTATTCAATATGATTGCCACCTCCTGACACTCTCCATTCCTAAGCAGGGTCAAAACCAACTGGACAGTCAAGGCTGAATGCTGTTTCTGCAGCCAGAAGGGGATTGGAGGCTGAATTCAGCCCAGATTACATCAAGTTCCAAGAAAGAAATGCTGTCCCACCACGCTTCTCTTATTCTGTGCTTTCATTCCTTATCTGCAGCAGTTGAACATCAGCTCCTTAATAATTGTGTAGCTTTTTCTTTGACTAAAATCAGATCCATTTAATCTAGAAAGAGTAACAGATCCATCCCCCAGTCATGATTAACCCAGAATATTAAAATAAATTGACATGGCAACCATAATAGCTAAATTGATATGGAATTTAGAATTAACGTTGTGTGAGAGGCACTGAATGCTTTATGTTATTTGTATTTTTAATTCAGTACTAATATCTAACACTGTCAAACATTAGATTTTAGTATTTGTTCATTGAAATAAAATATAGTGAAATATGCAAATAGAATACCTAGAGGTATTTTGACGTTTTCTAAAGTATTTTTCCATCTGATGAGACATAGAGGAAGAAATCTCTCTTGCAATTTGCTTTGGTAAGACAGCAACTTCTCTTATTTTCAAAGTAAATGGAGTAAGTTTTTCATGGAGATAAATCTAGATTTAAATTGAAATCTAAAATATACCTTTAACCTAAAGATGGAAGCATAGTTTCAGTGAAGTTTCACAAGGGTAAAGTCATACAAATTCTTGTTCATCCTCCCAAAGTTTTATAACTTTAAAATAAGTTGTTTTATCATTGCTAAATTTTCTAGGACTTGAGTCACCTTCTAGACTCAACTGCTTTTTTAGGCTGCTATTTTTTTTTTGATACAAAATTACTGTTTAATTGGTAGATTGTTGGTAATTCAGCTTAGGTACCTCAGGCAAGTTCATCTATTTCCTGAAGACAAAAACATTGGTAGAACATGATAAAATAACCATTACATTTTGTCAAACCAAATGTACATTTCATCTAACTTAAACTGTTTGATCAGTCCAATATTTGGAGTCCCTTTTCTGCTTCTGACCTGCCAATGGAATTCACAGTGAAAAAGGGCCTACAGTAATTGTCAGCACAATCTCTTTATCACCTTGATTATAGCTTCCAAGCTCTCCATTATTTTTGGAGGATACATTACTTTTGGAATAGCTGCCCCAATTTCTTTCTTCCTTTACTTTTCTCAGATGGGTTTTTTTCTGTGTCTGGTCATTGCCTAGGTCATTTATTGCCTGGGTATTCTTACACTTTGATTTCCATCTCTTTTGAACACTAGCTACTGGGACACTATCTAGAGTTTTATCTTTCCTAACTGCATACCTTAACCAGAATATACACTTTCATGGAGACTGAAACAAAAGATTGCTGACATACAAAAAAACAATCCAAAACTCATAGAAGTATCAACAACCAACCAACCAACCAAAAACCCCAAAAAGAAAAATATTCAGTGGAATAAACCAAGTATAAATCCACAGATAACTCCAGTGTAGTAGTCCTTTATTCACAGAGATAATTGAAACAAAATGATCTGCTGGTTACGAAACCTGATTAGCCAAAACAGGAACTACTTTATTTTTGTCACTTTTTGTTATTAGAGAAATGCCCTATGAACTGCTACGGGTGAATAACATTCCCTGGCAGTCACATACATGTTGACATGAACACATACACTATTTTAAAAACCTCATTTTTTTTCTGATATCCTCAAAGGAAATAAATTTACTCTCACTGTGTTAAAAATCATCAAAATCGCGTATTAAGCTAACATATTTGGATAAATTTGGAATTCATCAGCTTCTGCACTTGGGAATGATTAACAGTCAATGAAGAAACAACTGGAACTTCCATGGGATTTTTTCTATTATTTCAAATTTTAAATCCCAAGATGCTCATTTTTGTTTTCAGAATTTTGTTCTCTATTCTATAGTTCCAAAGCACTATGGAGGCATAGACTAAGTGAGTGAGTAAATCATCTTATATGCCATTCAAATAGTTATGGTGATAGCTTCATTAAGAACCTCTAGCTTTATTTAGTATGCTTTTCTCCCTGTCATTTCTCAATTTCCAGCTGATATTATTTGTTGCAGGTAGACTAAAGGAACACTTTATTTCATCTGATTCCTTTTGCCAATTTTATTATACATATGTCTTTTTGTTTTAAAGTCATCTCCCTAATCTTAACAAACACCTGAATTAAAACTTAAATATACTACTCTAAATAGTATACGAATATACTCAATGTCCTGGCCATCTCAGTTGTGATTGGAAGCCTGTTTTTTTTTTTTTACATTCATGAATTTAAAACTGGTTATTTATTTTCTATCATGGGAACTTAGACACTGATCTCATACATTGCTATCTAAATTTAGGTGTTTATACTTTAGAGCTACATAATGGCTTGAATTTATTCTTTGAAATTTGAATCTAAGTAGTTATTCATACAGATTTGTATTTTTTCATTCACTTTCAGCCAGCATTTATTGAAGATATAGCAAAATTGTCAGTTCCTTAGTAGAAGAATTCCATTCAGCTGCTGCACATTAAAGCAAGCATATTTCCAATTTCTCCCCATATTTTTTCCTATGGAAAAAATATTTTACTTTCTCATTATATGTAGCGTATTCTTAGTTCAGATTATTTATGCACATGTTAATCTTTCTGCTTCTGCTGGTGAATTATAATAGATGCTAGTGGCTTCACAGTTTATCAGGCTTTTCTATCTTGTACACAAACATAGTGATAACTGTGAAAGATTCTAAATATATGTGAAACTGGCAAGTATATTTCCATTCAATGTAAATTGTCCAAAGCAAGCAAAAAATTCAAAATTCTGGAGGTCTGTCCCACTTCCTTATTTTTCAAAATGACATCATAAAAGGCCTTTTCCGAGTACCACAGCTAAAAAACATAGAACAATAAGATTTGATCAAGATTTTGAGATTTTGCTCAATTGCTTTTGTTGTGCCTGCAAATGAAACTATTCCATTTTTTGGATACATTTAGAAACTTTACAATTAAACGCATGAGGGAGACACATTTTTCAGGACAGACAGACAAGTACACTCCAGATAGGAATGTTTACGTATTAGCTTTGAGTGCTTAAGCTTCCAGAAAAACTCCAGATAAAAAATACTGATTTTTCTAAAGATTATTACTTTTCATTAGGAGACCCTCAGGACTCATAAGCTAGGAAATTACTTAAAATATTTAGAAAAAATAAAGCACAACCAGCAATTCTTTGCACATACATGCCTTCAATGAATTCCTGAACTGACCACTGTTTAGCAGAGAAGATAAATTGTTCTCTTTATTCACTTCTTCTCTCTAGTGAAATTACCAGAACCAGTGAAAACTGACACCAATTGTTAGAGCGCTGCTTTTGTTTTGGGAGACTAGTGTAAGAATAGTAAATAAATGGCAATGACAGTGTTGGCAGGCAAAAATTCATAAAAATAATCAAAGTATTTTTAATCTACTATTTCTTGAAACTTGCAAGTTTATTATTTAACTACCGTGTTTTATACAACACTGAGGAAAAAAGGGTGAATAAATTTCACTTTCCAGTCTATAAATTAATATATATTTTCTTTAGAAGAACATCTTGGAAAACACCTAAGAAATTTAATTCTTTAGTACTTGTAGTAATATCTCAAAATCTTTTCTCACACTTAAATCCTTATTTGCATTGCTTAAGTGCAAAACCAGCAAAAAATCCCGGAGAAAACTGTATTATATTCAGGGTAAGAGGATATAGCACAGAATGATTTCTATGTATTTCTAACCTCACCTTTAAGTGGTTAGATTCGTCAGAGGGTGGGGTCGGCTCCCTCCCTCGCTCTGACTCCTCTGACGTGCATGGAGAGTGCAGGATAGGGAGCTGTTCTAAAGGCGTGGTTTCAGAAACAGCATGGACTTTTTCCAGCATTTTCTTCACCCCACCCCCCCCCCATGATTTGCTCAAAATATAAAGATTCAAAAAAACCGCCATACAAACCGTCATGTCTCTCCATGCAATTTTTTAACCTCTAACAATGTGACAAACTGCTCACTCTGCTTTCTGAAATTATCACGAAAAGCTCCTGGTGTTCAGCCTCCCCCCGCATTCTTCCCTCCTCCCCCGTGTCCTCTGAAGGGGCGGGGGCAGGGGTGACCACGCCACAGGGGGATTTTCTGGGTTTCCTGCGCTTTTAGAAAGGGCAGTTCATCCCTCCACATTCCTGGGGTTCCTAACTCTTTAAACTTCATATTTACCTTTTCCCCCATATCCTAGGTTCAAACAATTCCTCCTTAGAAATAATCAGTCCCATTATCTAGACTGGACACAGCTTATCAGACCTGTTGGCTATCTTCAGATTACTGATCAGCAGAATCCAATGTTCCGGGTGCAGGGCCCTTGGAACTTCGGAATTTGATAGCAGATGTTTTTCTCCAGACGGATTTCTTTCAGGAACTGGCTGCTCTGATACAGGCAGGTGTTGAACGAGGCTTTTGTGAGCTCTTTCTGATCCTCACTGAACATCATTCCTCCCGCGGGGCACCATTTTTAATTTTTCTCTATAAAATTCCTTTTCTTTTTTCTTTTCTCTTTCTCTGATTCTGCTGCTTTTCTTCTGTACTTTTTCTTTCCTCCTGGATTTCTCAGTCTCCTCTGAGCTGAGCTCTCTTATGGGGAATCCCGCTTATCTCAGTTCTCTAGGTTTGAAGAAAACTCCCGAGCTCGTTAGAATCTTGTTTCTCGTGTTTGTTAGAAGGTCATTACAAAACTTGGAAGGTCTCTCCAGACTGGCTGCACAAGTTTAAATCACTGCAATCTGGTACATTTCTTTCTGATGGTACAACAAGGCCTTGTGGCTCACTTTGGCTTTGAAAGTGCAAAATGGCTCCAAACTACGCAGTTCTTTTATCTTTATACTTATTCTTATCCAATTAACAATAGACACATATATTATTTTTCTTAATGACCCAATGACCCTTCACCTATGTGCTGCACTGCAGCATTTTTTAACCAATCACTTACTATTATCCAAAAACCTCTAGAAGAACATGAAGAAGAAAGAAGAAAGGACACAACATTTTAAATCCTCCATCCTGCTTTCTGCTTTCTAAACTAACTTAAACTCTAAACAAACTTTTTCACCCAGTGACTTAAGAAATTCTCTAATCTACACACTCATGCTTTTATCTATTCTATCTAATTTTAACAGTTGTTTCCATGTATCACCATGAACACATGCTCATGAATTTCATATTGTATGAAATTTAGTGTTTTTCTGGATCTTAGAACTAAGTATCAGAAACAAGGGCACACAATCTTGTGTCTCAGACTCCAACATGTATTCACTCCAACAAAACTTCTTATCTGAGTTGCTTTATTTGAAGCTCCATGTTTTTAAAACACAGAGAAAATCAACAGAAAGCTCCAGAACAAGACTGTCTCTTTTTAATATATGTGCTTTTCTCGGTAAACCATTCAAAGATTGGAGGGGAGAAACCTTAGAACAGTTTCTCCTCTGTTCTATGATCTTTTGTTTTCCAAGCTTTTCTATTTTGGAAAAAGCTAAGAAAATCCCCAAAGATTCCTTGAAAATGCCAGCATTTCTCAAGCAATCTTAAAGATAGATTGTCTTTTCATTTTTTTCTATCCTGTAAAGGCAAAAAAAATTAGTTTGTGAGAGGATGATGTGAACTACTGAGTTTTATGCCAAATTTGAACTGTGTAAGGAAGCAATTGCTGACAACTGACTTACTTTTCATTGTGATCCTACTGATAACACTAAAGAGGAAAAAAAATCAAAAAAGAAAATGGTGCCAAAAATACAGTAAACATGAAATTTTTCCAGAGTGAACCTCCATTTCTGAAGTTCCACTAGAAAATTTAAGGTGTGGACTTTCAATGTGTATAAATTTTAACATTAAATAAATCCTTAGTTATCCTTAGATCTTGCACATAAACCTTACCAATAACTACAATTCGTGCCTGTGCTGGAAGAAGAATTTTTGTTCCTTTTTGCAAATTGCTTGTAAGTGAATGCAAACTTCACTTGAGAAGAAAATTACAGGATGTACAAGATCTGATGGAGGGATTATTTCCAATTATTTTCCTTGAAACAGATTTTAGTTCTCAATTGAGGTAATACTTCCTTTTCGAAACTGCAGCTGATTGTCAGCAGCTACAAATTCTTGCATCTGTCCCTCATGTTCATCATATTTTCAGAAAATAGATATTTTGAATATTTTAATCTCTGCTGATAAATCCTTCATCACATATGCTGTTACTTGAATTTCACCAGCTTCCTTGTATTCTTGAGACAAAGGGAGCTTACTAAAGGAGCTGTGAGTAGGCTTTGAAGTCCAATGACTGCTGGGTTCTGATACAAACCCTGCTGAAGCTGGAAACCACCATGGCTTCAGAGGCTCCCAGCGAGGACACCAAATGGGACTATTGTTTGCTTAAGCTTTGTTGAAATCTGTCTTTTTATGTAAACCAGTTTACCTTATTTTGCTGTTGTTCACTCATATGAAGCCTTTTAGGGAGTTTTTAATCCTTATAACATTGCGTATATCTCTTACAATTTTCCATCTGTACAAGTGATTTTATGTTTTACCCAAAGCATTATTTCCTGGGGTTTTTTCTGGTTTTGTTTTTTTTCTTTATTCATTTGTTTGGGATTTTTTTGGTTTGGGGTTTTTTTTAAATACTACTTAATCTCCTGTTTTATCAAACTCAATAACAGGATTAGGAGTTATTATAATGAATTTCCTTAAAACTGAACAGGTTTTCCTCTGAATTTGATGGTATGTTTAGCTCCTCAGAAAGAGTGAGTGATAGAAAGACAGAGTGAGGGAGACAGATTTCTGTGTTATTTCTTCTCACTGGCATTTAAAAGTAAGTTTATATATTAAAGTGATGTTTATAACTATATGTATCTATATTTACTATTTGAGAAAATTATTAGAATTCTTTTTTGATTTTAGGTAATTTCTTTCTATATATCTTGTTTAAAACAAGACTGAAAATCAATCTCTGAAATTATATAAAATCTATTATAATCTAACAAAAAGTGCTTTCTCTCTTACATATTTCCTGTGCAATACTTTAATATGGACAAGAGCATATCTTTATTTGACCTAATGTCAAAGAGACAAAAAAAGCCTGAGGACGTTAAAATGTTTTCTGGTACTAAAACTCCAAAGCTTCAGGAAGTTTCTTTATTACTTAGTACTGTATGTTCTAATCAAGCATAAAACAGGAAAGTGACTACTATCAAAGGACCCATAAAAAGAGTTTATGATGTTTCAGATTCAGACAACATAAAAAAGGACATATTCAAATTAGAAACACTATTATAAAGTGTGATTCTATAAGGAATCTCCATAACAGACTTAATAACCTGATTAAAGAGACAAAGTAATAGCAATATACACAAGTACTAATTAGAACATTGAAACTATTACGCCTCATGTGGGAGACAAGTAATAAAATTCAAAGAATATTTGTAAGAAACACTATCAAACTAGCTTTTAAGTTTCCTACAGCCTCAGGCTGATTATGTGAACTTGTGGCATGTGTCGAAAATGTTTAAGCCAATCCATTTGGCCTGGTAACGCTCCCTCTGCATCATTATACTAAGATATGGTTTGGCTAAACTACTTTTCACAATGGGCCTGTTTGGTGGTGTTGAAAGATTCAAAACATGCTGCTGTTATACTCAAGAAAAAAGTGTTGCCTTAGTAGTATCACAACTCTTTAAATTACTCACCTTGTTTTTACTCTTGAATATACAGCAGCTTTGGATTCCTGAGATGAATAACTATGAATGGAAATATATGGATGAATATTTAAAATAAGAAATGGCAGATGAATTATCTAACAATCATAGTCTCACTGAGAATAAAATGTATTGAAGGCTTCCTAGTATATTAGGAACAGTAAGAATCACAACCTGAATATAGTATATTTCAGAACTGCTGAGTCACCAGTATTTGGCTTCATGCCTTCACAAGTGTGAAGCATATTAATCAGAGTTTACTTACAGATCAAATTTACTAAAGCAGAATTCTGTAAGTATATCCCACATGGAAAAAAGGAGGTACTTTCTCCATTCTAATACCCTGAAAGGAAATAAAGTGGCCATGGGCATTACTAGGGTAAATTTCTAGAGTATTACTATACAATTTTTAGTTGAGCTCACTCTTTGCTTATCTTTCCTAACATATAACAAAACTTTCTGTTAGTAAGTGTCTATAGCATTTATGTCAATACAAAATTACTTGAATTTGCATAACGCTTCCCCACAAATGTTTCCTTTCCTTTTCACAATTTTAGGTAAACAATCAGCTTGAATTGTTGATCCATAGTCCCATCTCTTATGGAACACTTTAAACACTTAAAGCTTTCAAGAAGCTTTAAAGCACTTTAAACTAGAGACAAAAATCAATCACAACATATTTGGGACTAATATTTTCTTCCCCATTTGATGTAAAATTCTTTCCTCATTAAATGGTTCTTAGACTTTATTATCTGCCTGAAGTTATGACCAAACAGAGAAGGTTCCCTTCCCCAAAAGGTTTTTTCATTTGTAAACATAAAATAAGAAAAAAATTTAAAAGACGGCAATAATTTTTACTTGATAAAAAATGGCTGCTCAATTGTGTTGTTTGTAAAAAAGGTTCAAACTATATTAAATCAGCAATCATTAGAAATTTAGGGTAATCCATAGAAACCAGTTCCTTCTAGTCCACCTCCAGTTAAAAACTACTTATACTGGTTGCAACTGAATGAAACATGAGCCCCCAGATATTCAAACCACAATTTATCACAAATCATTTGTATAAGCAGTGGGAACTGGAAAAATTTCCCTTACTACAGCCCCATAGCCTCAAGTCAAGTGAATTATATTCACTTTAGAATTTGCACACTCCCAGAATGTCATATTTATGCCAATTAGGTTATTTTTCCTGTATTAAATAGTGTTTTACTGATCAACTGACATTTATTGCATAAACTAACACTCTCCATATCACCATTAAATTTGACTCAGTTCTAAAGAAGATGATCTCTTTTACTCTAAAATGTATTTGCCCAATTCTTTTTAAACTCCTTCTATGATACTAATATTAACAGGTTTAATAAATCTTAGTCCACTATCAGAAACATTAGCACTAACCAATGTACATGTTTATTTTAACCCTCTGAGGGTTTTCCACACAGTATTTCTGCTCAATTCTTCCTTCAGCATTCATTGTTAAAATAAATTACTGTTGTATTCAGCTCAGCTGCAGGCAAAATACTTCCATTACAGGCACCCATCAACTTTTAAAATCAATTAAGTTAATTGACAGCAGGTTTAACCATTTTCTTAATTATGACTTTTTAAAACAGATTTTTAAATCACCTCCCTACCCCCAAAAAATGCAAACCCCAACCCTTTAGAGTTAAAAAAACAGATGAATAAAATAATAATAGAAATTCATAGAAAAGAAACCCTCCTTTATAGCTGTCATTATTAAAAAGTCTCCAAGGAAGAAATATATAAAGAAGAAAATCCAGGGACAGAACAAATCTCTGCTTCTAAGTCACTTTGGAGCATTTTATCAGTTAATTTCAAAGCTGAGAACCACATTTGAATTAGAATCAGCTCTAAACTACATTAGTGATGATTCAGTAAATGACATTCTTCCTCCTGGGTAAATTCAGAGCTGGGATAATTTTAAAGAGTAATGTTGGCTATCCTAGGCACAGAGAAAATGATGCTTTGCAAGTAGTGAAAGGATATTCTTGTTCCTTGTATCAGTATTTCTCCTTGCCTTTCTTCAGATTTTTCAGCCTTCCCCACTCCTACATAGTGCAAGGCTCTCTATAACATAGTCCTCTCTTCTGCTGGATGACAGTACCAGACTATGTATCAACAGTAAAATTCATGCTTAAAGTTTCTTGATTAGGGTAGAAAGTGTTTGAGTAAATTTGAGCATTGTAGAATTCGGGTGTAATCAAGAATAGTAGGATTCAAAAACTATACATTTCCATACTATACAAAATTTTAATATCAGAACACCATTTTCCTTCAAATTTGCTTCTCATTCAGATAAGAAATACACTTTAATGAAGTGAAACTCAACACTTTTGCTTTAGTTTGAGTTATTTTTAAGAATTGCTTTTAAATATTGTAATTTTAATTCATAAAGTTTTATATCTGAAATGAAGTTCTAATATTATAATAGTATAACCAATATTGTATTTTAGGAACATAATATCAAATATAATGTACACATACATCATCATTATGAAACAAATAAAAATAGAACTGTCAAAATGTAGCATTTTGGTTTGATCAAAGCAACATATTTTGACTTTGTGTTGAAAAAAATCCTCTAAATTAATAACCCCCTGCAGATTATTCACATCCCCTTGAAAACGAGTTTCCTGATGGAAGATTTCCATCAAAAATATTATCAAGCAGGCATAGTTATTAAGTTAGCAATGAGGCAGCACCATGAGGTCAATCAAGTGCTTAACAGAACTTTTTAGTGTTAGGTTGAAGGTGCCATATACTTCATGGCTAAGAAGTGACAAAGAGCTATGAGCTGCTCTTACTTGTATTCCTCTCCTTTTAGCTGGCTCAGGCAGAACAATATCAGACAACAGGATGATTGAGACATACTTCTGTAGGACACACTCCTCTGAGCAACTTTAATGCTTATGTAATCTAACTCAGCAAGATCAGAATTTTTATATTCCATTTCTTTTGTGAATCACAGCTGGAAAGATTTCCATTAAATAAGGTAATTTTTAATTGGATCGTTAAGAATCCTTAGTATGATCAGTTGCATGGTGAAAAACTGTCATGTGAGAAGAGTGAGAATATTAATGTTTGTAAGTGTTTATCAGGATAATACTTCTAGGAGTAATACTCTTAGCCTTCACCCAGTAATACTACAGAGCTATCACTGCAGTGAAGGAGAACACACAAGAGTTAACCCGTACATACTGATTATCACTAAAAGATGATGAAGCAGCTTTGCAAAAAATAATTCATTGATCAGAATTAAGTCAAAATTGACTATCCATCCCCATAATTTTATGAGAGAAATTTCAATGATTTATTTTACAGAAGTCTATGGACTCTTTCCAACAATTTCACTTAAGTATGTTTAAGGAAAAGTTTATGAGGAAAATTTGTACTATGAAACATTATTACTCAAGTATTATCTCTGCAGTTTGCAAAGAGAACTAAAGGCAACAAAAAAAGATTAGGATTTTGTTTCTTTACTTTTTCTTCAAAACTTATTATATTGTTTACAAACTATACTTTATAATGTATTACAAGTTCATTATAATTTAAACTGTCAGTATATGTTTTTAAAGGTGTGGTAAGGAGTGAAATGGCAACTATTTTTACGTAATTCGTATCAGTAGGTGGCTTTTTAATGACTACTATTTTCCAACTTCTAATGGCAGAAACTTCTTTTATCAACAAATTTTCTAGTGTTAAATACTTACTCTTTTTTATTGCTTTTTCATGTGGGTATTTGGAGGTGGGAACAACTAAACAAACTATAGATTTACACATCAGCTTGTGAAGAATTAATTATTTTGCTTTAGCCAAAAATAGGGTGAGGAAAGTTTCTTTGTTTGTTGGTTGTTTTTTTTTTTTTCAAACGAAATGTTATTGTAAGTGTCACAGCCATTTTAAGTAAGCTTAATGTTAGGAAAAAAACAGCAGCCTTGTTGGACTGATAATATAGTATCTTAATTCCTATTCAGTCATGTCTTTTTGCATTGCCACAGAAGAGAGAATTTGATCTGACAGATTCCACAGTCTGAGTTCCCACTGAGTTTAAAAGGAATTCTACACGCAAAGAGTCTGCAACTGAAGTTATATGTTCCTGAAGCTTGAGTCATACATGAAAGGGAGGAGAAACAAGAGCAGCCAATATTTTAAAGGAAACATTACATATGTTAAATACTGAATATTGCAAAGTTCATGCAGTAGTCATTCGTCATTTTTGCCTCTAAGTGTCCCAAATTTAGCTATCTAGTTTAAATCTTTCATTTAAATTTCTTCTGTTTGTGGAAAGAGACTGACCCCCTTCTGAAATGCCTTAGCATAATAGTAATGTCTGAGGGAAAAGTTCCATGCTGTTTTATTTTGCTAATTGTAAAGCTAGCCTCCCTCATAAATGCTTGCTCCTGGTTCCACACAGTCATTTCTAGCCCCAAGAATTGTGCTCAATGAAGTATTAGGGGAGGACTCACAAGGAAGTTGGATTTAATTTATAACTTCCATCATTCTTAGTCCATATTATATCATGCTTAGACATCCATTTAATTCAGCTGAAGCTGTGAATCACAGTAGAAATGCCAGGACAGTCCAAAAAGTCTGGGAACCTCTTAGGTTGCCTTTGTCACTAGAGAAATGTAGAGCTGAACCATGACTTGACACGAGAAGCACACAGTGCTACGTCTGTCCAGGCCATAGAAATTAACTTTAAAAAATTTTCTCTTCAAAGACTATGAAGAGGCCACCTACTGTGTTTTTGTTACTATGACTAGTGCTATTGTCAATAGGGCTAATAAAGAAACTACAGAATAAATGCAGTATACTCTAAGAAGACCTTTATTTTTTTGTTTATAAACTTTATTTTTCCTGCTAGGTCAGTCATTTACAATAACAAAAGTGGTTAGTAAATATGAAAGAAAAATAATTCCATTGTTAATTATATTGTGAATTGAGTGTCACATAACTGTCTTGTTTCTGAAAAGATCTGAAATTGGCCACTGTTTAACTAGAAAATAATTTCTCCAAAATTGAGACCTGCTTTACGCTCCTGCTCACCACTACCACAAAATCCATCACTGACAATGACTGCCACTCTTCTTCAGTTCCAGAGAGTGATAGTAGAACCCATTCTTTTTATTACAACTCTACAGTAAAGCCCTCTCATTTTTTAGAGACACTTCCATTTTCACCAATGTAGATTTTCAAAATTTTTTTTTTTACATGCCTATATCATACAGGCATGAAAAACTCTAAATAACATGTAAAAGTGTCAATTTATATTTTGCAAATGTTTGACATTGAATGATCTAAAAGATTTTCTACTTTCAGGTGCATTACAAATTGTTCTAAGAAAGCTGGTCAGCTGTGGCATTTAGCTCTTCATTAAGCAGTCACTGAGCTTCTTCAGGTTGAAAATCCCACCCCCTATCTCTCTCACAGCATCTGGTCTATAGTAGAATCACTCAACAATTTCTTACAGGTACTTTTTTTTTTTAATTTATCAGGTTTATTTGTATAATATGAGTCAATTAAATTTGCGTAGAGCAGATCTCCACTATTGGGATTCTCTTCTCTGAGTCTTTCAATTTCCCTGCAGAGTTTTAATACCTGATGATGATTGTTTTTTGTAATTAAGATTTAAGTACCCAATCCCCCAAGACTTGTCATACAGAGAGCTGCCACTCAAGCATTCAGCAACCCTTTCAGGCGCACCCTCTCTTTGTCACAGCCTTTTCCGAGCATCTGAGAGCTCAGAAGAAAGCCTTTGGTTGAGTAGCTCTGTATTTCATCCCCCATCTTTTGCTAATCCACCCCATACTCTTGCTGCAGCTTACCTAAAACTACTAAAAGGGTAATGTCTCTTTTAGCAGCTGCCGACAGTACATCATGGGAATGAATAAGGCTTCCATTTGACTGAGTAAAGTGAGAGACTGCTCTGTCAATCCCACATCTTATTCATACTGTAAAAACTAAAAAAATCTAGTCACCTAAAAATCAGAGTTGTGATACAGATTTGGTTCCTGCATAGGTTCATAATTCATAAAGCAATAAACATGGGTTCAAAGTTAAAATGTTTGTGTTTGGGAGACTTTTTTTTATCCTATTGTTTCAGTCAAGACATGACAAGAGGCAGGGCAGAATCACTCAAGAGCAGCAATATGCAAAGGGAACTAGAGGTCAGTGAATCTGTATGAAATCCCGATCAGTGATGCCAATCATGTTTTTGTACCACATAATTTTGCTTCTGTTATGTCAAATAACAGTTAAAGGCTAATATAAGATGCAGAGAAATGCACCTCAGTTGAAGCACTTTTTTTAGCCACAAGGATAACAGAGGTCATAAGTATCCAGGAATAGGTTTCATCCTTCTTTCCCCAAGGTCCCCAGTTGTGCCAGGCTATCAGTGTGGCACATCAAGAGTTTATCACTAAACAAAATAGAGGACACTGAGGATCTGGTATGTATTCTGTATACATCTTGGGAAGTTTTACTTCCAATTAGCTATAGCAAAGCCCGACAGACTAAATAACCACTACTGCCTGGATCAAGTTAATCAGGCTAATCTTTAGTGTGCAATTCTTGGTTTACTTCCATCCTAAAGGAGGCAATCATGTAAGGTATTAATATATTGTGGATTGAACCAAACCCATAAATTTAATGTTCTTTTCAGAAATGTATCTTCATCAAAAGTGAAAAGCTGATGAAGGCACATTCAATGTATTTTTTCAAAAGGCTAAAGAGCACAAATAGCGAGGGGAAAAAAAACCACTATATTTTAAATTCTCTTAAACTTGGATCCCCAAAGACACTGAGTGACTGTGTCTTCAGTATCAATCTCTTAAAATTCCCAAATAGAGTATTAATAATAAATAATAATAAAATAAAAAATAAATAAATAATTTCAAAGTAGCTAGATTGATTTAATATATCCCTTACTGTTTTACTTTTAATTTACCATGCCACTAATCTATCAATCTAATCCTGCACTCATAATTATTTGTTGACTTTAGTAGAGAGAATTAATTCTTTACATCTTTCAGGCTCTTTAAATGATAATATATTTCAAATTTAAAATTACCATCAGGGTAGCAGGGCTCCAGGGGAATGCTTGAAAACACCTCCTTTTGTTTGATAGAACCTTTAGACATATCACATGCTACTCATAATGAGTTGCCTTTATCCAGATTAGATTTAGAAAAACACTTTTTTTTTGTCACAGATTTTGCAAACAGAGGGTATCTAATTAGAAACAAGAAATATATTCAGCACTTAGTGTCAGTGCTTTAGTAGCAATGTGATAAAAAACTAAAAATAACCCAGGGGAGATCCAGAGAATCTGTGCCAACAGTGTTCATGGCTTCACAAAGCACTCAGTCACAAACTGTCAAAAAGAAAAAAAGTGTATGTAAGTTTGTGTATAATGTACTTCGTTGAAAATATGCTAAATAGCATAGCATATGATTTATCTTAATTGTCATTCCCTTCAATGCATTGTGTCATTGATCTTCCTTTTCCTCCCAATCTGTGTAACTTGTCTTTGTTAATTCACTGTGTGTTAGTTGTTAGCTTAGTCCTAAATTCAGACCTGAGCTACTGTAAATGCTGTTTACATGTTCATTTAATATAATGCACAAAGCAGACAAATCAGAACTGGAGATCCTTATCTTGAAATTGATGTGGTGCTCCTTCAGATATCTGCACCATGTCCTTCAGGAAACTATCCAAATCAAAAGGATTAGTTTCAAACAGCCTTTCTTTATATAGGCCTGTCCACTGAAGCAGCAAGAATGTGATTTTTCTCACCTAACTTTCAATGACCAAACTGTCTTCTTCTCATAAACAGCCTATAGAGATTTGGAGGGTCTTTTTTCATCATTCCTATTATGAATGCCTATTGTAGCAAATACATGAACTGCACCCAATGCTCTACATACAGTTATATGGAAAGCATTTGTAAGAACAAGACCTCTCATTCTCATGCCAAACTGGAGATTTCTAAATTTAAGACAAATGAAAACTAGCCAAAAATCTTTCTCTGAAGTACAGCTGCTGCAGCAGTAACGCTTTGAGTCACAAGCAAGATCAGAGCAAACTCTGACATTCTAGATGTAATTCAATGTCAATATAATTGAAAATAATTTGGCAATTTATTAAAAAAGGAGAAACAGGAGAAAGTTGATATTATTTACCATGAAATGTATATTTTTAAAAATTTTATTATTTTGTTTTTAGACATTCTTCTTGAAGAGGTAAATTCATATAGATGATGATTTGAAAAGATCACCTATAATCAGAAAATGTAAAAGCAATCATGGATATGAAAAATACAAAGAAAATTAGGAAAAAAGTATTTTTCTTAATGAATTTATGCACTGTATTTCTATCTGATTAATTAAAACATTATGAGGCAATGTGACCACAATTTTTATTCATCATTTGTAAAAGCAAAACCTAACATACATATTTAGCATACATGAACCAAAATATATATTCTTTTTATTTCTGCATAGGCAATGTATAAATACAGTAAGTATGGAACTATATATTCAAGCCATCTACCAGAAGAAAAGAGGAAAAAAAAAATTAATACATCACCTAATATAAATTGTGCTTATTTCATTGTTCAAATTAATGATATGTACTTATCATAAATCTTTATTTATTAGATTTTGTTTATCAAAAGTTTCAAATAATTTAGCAGTTTATGCTATAGGTTAGAAGTATCAAGTGCTTGATCCTGTATAAAAATGTCTATTTTCCCTGTTAGACATTTGAAAATGAATGTAGCACTAAACCTACTTCACATCACCTGGCTGTGCACTTCAGGTGGCAGGATGGCAAAGAGTGAATGGTGAAATACAAAACATATTCATAGACTTCCAAAAGGTCCAGATAAGAATCTCTAGTGCAAAATGAAAATTCTTTTTGTGAAAACCACAGTTTAGTGTGGAATAGAGGTCTTGTATTGTGCAGATTGTATAGTTCTGGTTTGTTGGTTGGTTTTGGTTTTTTTTTTCCCTACAGATGGTCTCTATGAAAATATGGTAAGACTCTAAATATATGATGCATAAAGTTAACACTCAGTTCCTACAGCTTCATTTCCAATCTTCTGTAGCTCCATTGAAGAGTAAAAAAGTAATGAAACAGGAAAGCCTCTTAAATTAAAAGCATTGCTGTTTGGTAGCTTAACATATCTTTTCACCTCAGTGTAATTCCACCATGTGAAACATAACAAAGAGCTATAACTAAAAATTCCAAAGTCATATAACTTAGTGTTATGAGAAAATATTTGAGTTTTCTCTTAGGCAATACAGAACTAATTTGCGCAATGAAAGTCTTGCTAAATTGGTACTGAAGTATGTGAAAGACTAGAACCGCACAATAGATAAAAGCATGCCAAGAAATTTAATTTACAAAACACTTGCTATAAATTAAAATAAATTTTAGAAGTGCTTAGGCACTACAGCTATCTATAGGTGAAACATTCTGACAAAGTTACTCATCTAAGAAGCAGAGTTAATCTTACCAGGATATTTTAAATATTAAGAAAGGTTCAAGAAGCTGTTTTAAGGCTTTAACAGAAAAAAAAAGTTATAAATATTTAATGTTTTTAGCTTATATTTTCCAGGAAAGTCTTAAGACTGTTGATGATTCAATCTACATATTCCCCAAACTTTATGATAACTCAAATCCAAATTTTGCACACCTATGACAAAACAAGCACACAAACAAGCAAACAAAAGACCCAAAGGAACAGCAATGAAAGAAACCACCACAAAACCCAAAGAATAAAAAAAAAAAAAAGGCATGATGAAGTAAATGCTGGTTAATTAAATATTTTAATTAACTCTGAAAATAATTTTGCTTCATTTTCTGCCAAAATCAGAGGAAATAGAAATGGGAGATTGGACATAAGCTGGTTTACTCCTCAGGAGCACAAAAAGTTTTAACATTTGTTCTCTTTAGCCTTAGTTTTCCTTTTGGGTACTCTAAAAGTGAGACACTAGACTATATAGATTTTTAGCTTCAATTAGAATGTCCATCCGTGTTTCTTTACATTCCTACCACATTTTGGATTTTTTCAAGTGAAGCAAGGTTTTGTATCACCAGCCAATGTTTTTGGAGTAGAAGATGTAGAACTTTGAAAAACTTTGGGTACACAGTACCTTCTTTATGAAAGCTTTGAAAAAGCTTTGAGTACTCAAAACCTTTTTTAGTAGCAGAAAGCTTCAGAGTAAATATAATTTAAGAACAACTATTCTAAGTTGAAATCAGACAAAGCAGTGAAAGAAGCTGAAGTTCAGGGATGAATTAGAAAGGGAAGAAAGAGAAACTAGATTAAACCTTAGTGACCTAGATGGAATTTATTCAAATATTCCTCTTCACCTCAAACCATAGGGACGTCTACTCCAGGTTAGCCATTTAATTTTTTTAATCTCTCTTATAAGTACTTATGAATGAATGACAATACAATTACCTCTGTTAGGAAGATGTGAAAGTACATCTCATTATATTAATAATCATAATATATGTGTGTATTGTGTGTATTATATATATATAATATAATAATAAATTATAACAAATTTTTAGACTGGAAATTGAAATATCTCTTGTAGATATGCATCTTATATGCTATTCTCAATTCTTTCCTTGTCACAACAAACATAAAGAAAAACACTGAGCAGCAAAGAAAAAGTTTCCCTATCCCCTTTAGGCCTTAATAGAAATTTTTAATAGTTCTGTATTCAGAAAGTTAATTCTCCAAATCAAGAAAAATAATGGTTTTATTTTATCAGGATAGTCATTGCTCTTACCATAAAATAACTAATGAAGAAAAAATATTAGGAAAAAGATAAAAAATTTTACTTTACAGAAATCAACCTGAAAACTTGAAGAGTTCTGGGTTAGTGGTTCCTGGAGAATGAGTACAGCTCTTTGTTTGTAATTAAGTTCCCTGAGAGAGTTTTTTGCAGAGACATGTATTTTATATACTGAAGTCTAAGGCATTGTTAAAACAGAAAGGACTTTCAGATTTGCTAAGGCTTGACAAAAGAGGCAGTATGGCCTCATAAGTAGCAGGCCCTTGGCCATGATCAGAATACAGAGGTTCCACTGCTGAAGTTCCCTCCTCTAACCCTTATAAATCATTACAAGTCAGATATAAATGTTGCCATCTGTAAACAGATGCTAGGGATTCTGACTTCATCTAAGTACATTGAAGTCTGTAGTAGCAATAATTATTCTTTCTTGTAATACTAGTGAAAAAATTATATGCCGTATTTTCATTCTAGGGCATCAATTATTTTGATGTCCCTGACAACAGAGGTGTGTAAGATAATTTGCTTTCTAAAGTAATGAAAACACAAAGTATTTCCTTTCCTAGGCATCCCATTGATTGTCCAAGCTATCAAAGAACTGACCTTGTTGATTGGCATGGAAGTTTGAAAAAATAAGCACTGTGTTCAAAAGCTCAATTCTGGTAAGAATATTCTGTTTTCAAACAACCTTTCTGGTATAGCATATTGCTAGTTCTTATGAATTTGAAACAGACAAACAATTAAATACATAAATAAGGAGGGGGGCAGGAAAAAAAGAAAATCTGGACTCTTCAGTTCTCCACCACACACACTGAAAACTGAAGCAAATAAATTAATTAATTTCCAGGACATTTCAGATTCATCCTTAAAATTTAAAAAGCCTAACATGTGTAGATAAACCTTCAGCAGCACTCACAGGAGATGGAAGCAAATTTGTTGCCTTTGAGACATGTGATATAAGTACTTCTAAGTCACCATAGCAGAAGCTAAGAAATATAAACAAGCGATTTCCCTCCCTCCCTTACCTGCGAGTCAGTTTACTGAATACTTTGAGGAGAAAAAGTACTCAAGCATGATGGCAAATGATTCAGACATTCTTAAACACTGGAGACTTACATCTAATTTCCAAAGTTTGTCACTCAGAAACTTTAATTACAATGTTAGGAAATTAGCACTTTGCATACTGTAACATAATTCCCCATAGTGCTGTGAAACTATATCCTGACATTGATCTGGTCTGCACATGTATTGATGGCAGAAAATGTTATTAAATAAGAAGTGAATATTTAATTGTTTACACAGTGAATAGCACATTTTAGATGCCACTACAATATAAATATTTACGATAAAATGGTAGTTAGAGTAGCTTAAAAAAGATTAATCTTTTTCAAAACAGGATGGGTATAGTATTTCAGTAGTTTAGTAGATCTATATAGTTGTAATGTGCTACAATACATTTTTGTTAGTCAAGAAAACATTCCATGGATTTTTAAAATGAAATTTATTTCTAAAATTATTATAGATATGGTTAAATGTATCACTCAATACAATTTATTTAAATTAAGTATTCTGTTGTTAATATATGAAGCTAAGTTATTTTTTCCCCAGTTCTGCAGGTCTTCATAATATATTCCTAGCTCTGTGTAAGCAGGTTGAACTTAACACTATTTTAAAATGTGAAGTAGGCACAATCTTCTAAGAACCTCTAAAGAAAATAACAAAATGAAAGCATGCATTAATAATGCTATTCCTACAATTCAAAGCACATCTGTGAAATGGTGGTTTTATTTAACACTTCATACAGACTAAAATTCTGCGCCTTTTTCCTTTTGGTCTTTTGTCCACTTTCCTGGAAAAAGTAATAAAAGCAACAGAGGCGAGACTACAGGAAAAAAATATAATGAACTTGCTCACTGCAGTAATTAATGGGGACGTGACCAAATAAATGTAGACAGAGGGTAATGAAACCAAAAGCTATGGGGAAATGATGAAAGTCCTTAAAAGCTTTGACACAGTGCAACAAGGGTGGGGAGTCAAAGATCTTAACGCTGGAAACACATACTTCTAAACTATAGCAACACTTCCATACTGCTGCAATTCATTTCCCTCATATTGTTTCACTCTACATGGGAGGAATTACTTACTGCATTTTCAATGATGTGTAAGGCATCACATCAAAATACAGTTACATGTTTGTGAGTTCAATTCTAAAAGAAGACCTATGGTTTAATGCTGCCTGTAAAAGACTGACAGACATGTAGGTGGAGACCATGTGGGAGGAAAGAGGAACACTATACACACATGCACACAAAAGTATATTTGAAGTATAAGCAACATTCAGTTTTGATTCAAAACAGCTCTGCTAAGATTGCAGATGACAAAAAAGGGATTCTATGGCTGGGAAAACACATCATTATGAATTTTATTATCCATGTTTTGTAATCTTGACTTGAAATAAGAATAGAGTTCTCAAAAAAAAAAAAAAAGGTAGAGCAATGGATGAAAGTTTCAAGAATGTAATTGATTCTTAAATTTTCATATGACTATCTTTTGCCTTATACATGCCACCTGAGAATAAAATCCATTCTATTTCTTCAAAGTTATTATTACTACTGACAGTATTATATATCAAATATTATTAATAATAGTAAGAATGATAATATATTTTAGAGAAAGTTTACTGAAATTGTGTTCTATACTTTCTAGACTATAGGAAATGAAAGCTTTCCTTTGAAATATCTTTTGGAAAACATCAATATTAGAAAATTCCAGATTAACCCATAAAGATTTCCAGGTCATTTCCTCAATCTATTTTTTTTTTGCACTTTTATTGATGAGAAGAAGATCCATTTCTTCCTTTACTCCTTCAAAAGTGACCATCTAGGTGTATTGAGAGATAAATGACAATATGTCATATATATATCCATTAAATAAGTAATAAACAAGAACATTAAACAAGAACAAATAGTGCATTCTGTCCCCAGGATGATGTAATCCTGGGTGTCCATGTAGACTGTGAGGCAAAGTGTTGGAGTCCTTCTTCGTAGAAAATGGATCTGGGGTTTTTAGTTGACCATAGGCTTAGTATGAGTCATCACAATGTTCTGGAGGCCAAAGGGACATCTGTATCCTGTGGTGCACCAAGAGCAGCACAGACAACTGGCAGAAGTAATTTTCCCGCAATACTAAACATTGGTTGGCCTCCCGTCAAATTCTGTGTGCAGAATTGGGATTAACAAAGTAAGAAATATATTAAATATTATAATATTATCCAGAAGAGGGCAAAAAGGGCTAGAAGATATGACTTAGGAGGAGCTGCTGAGAAGACTAGGCTTGTTCAGCTTAGAGAAGAGACTGAGACTCATTGCTGTCTACAACTTCCTTATGAGGGAGAGACAGCAGGGAGGTGATGATCTCCTCTCTGGTGCCTGGTGATAAGACACAAGTGGTTGTTTAAAATTTTGTCAAAGGAAGTTCAGGTTGCATAGTAGAAAAAAAATCACCACTGAGAGGATAGTCAAACACTGGAACAAGTTCCCTGGGGAACTGGTCATGGCCCCAAGTCTGTTGGTGTTCAAAAGACATTTGGACAACTCTCATAGGATTGAACTTTTAGGCTGGCATGTGTGAAGTCAGGAGTTGAACTCAATCCTTGTAGGCAGCTTCCAACTCAGGATATTCTAATAATACAATGAATTATTATTAGAAAGAAATATTAGAAGAAATTGATCTTATAAATTTGATCTTGCAAAACATGCCTTGTGCTTAAGGATGGTGCATTTTTCCTCCAATGAAGAGGAAAGCCATTGGTGTCGTCGTCCAGTAAATTGTCAGAGAATAAACTAATTTCATTATTGTAGACCTAAATACAGTGAAATTTAAAAATAGGTAAGATCTTTAAAATAAGTGACATCAGATTTACTTATGTTAACACCACCCACTGATACTGGAACTGACTGTGTAATATCTGAAATTCCACAATATTTTTGTTCACATGTCTAAAAACCGTAGTATATTTGTAATTTTAAACATGAATTTGAAGAAAATGCAACAATTGAAATAATACCCTGTGCATTAAGGTGTTAGAAAAGTAACACAATTCAAAAAATATATCTTAATTGCTGTATTTCCATTTGCAGTGATGATGAGAATAATAAGTGTAGCAAAATATTAAGGAAACAAAAAGCTGAAAATATTGTGAGGTAAAGAAAGAGAAAGGTATCACAAGAATAGGATAGATTCTTCCAAAATTTCATTGCATGTATAGTGAGAATATCCACTGAAATTTGCCTAAATCTCCTCCACATTAAGCACTAATAGACATATATAACTTCTGTTAGTTTTCATACGGGTACCTATGAGCATCTATGAGTTAAAGCAGCACCCACTGGCATGGCTTTGAGAATCAGAGGGATAAGTCAAACCTTGGCAAACTTTATTGTCATTAAATTTTGCCCACAGAAGGATAAACCACCTCTCTGCCTTTCCTTAATACTTAGATATTACAATTCCTGCAAAAATCTGTAAATATGTCTGTGTAGATAATAAAAAATACTAACTTCTGAAGTTCTTTTTTTTTGTTGGCAGTCAAGGAAGGGGAAAGTCAGTTCATAAGTAATAATTAATGATAATGTCAAAAAAGGATTTTGGCATTGAAAACAGTCACAGTGAAGAAAGGCTTTACTGGGAATGGATAAAGGATATTTTTGTTTTCATAACAGAAGCAGGTATTCTGTAGTGAGAGAAAGTAACTTAAAAATTGTACCTTCCAACCCAGAGGTTAGTGTTTTGACAAGCTGACCACCTAAATAGCAAGAAACTTTCAACTTTTAAACTGAGACAACAGCAAAAAGCAGATATTAGTTGTCCTGCTTTCACAGAGGACTCTAGAAAAGCCATAAAATTTTACGTGGTGTTTTAAAAAAAAGTTTTATATTTTACCAATTTTTTTTTTTCTTTTCTCTCCAGGTTCCAACATCCTGCCAAGAACTTGCATGTAGTGCATAAAATTATTAAGCTACAAAGAAAGGAAATTAGATTTCATAAATGAGATTTCTACTTTTCTGCTTAATAGAAATCAAAAAACAGTTAATGCTTCCCCTTTTATGCATTTCCTGCATCACTCTTTTCTCTATTTAAATTGACAATGTGAAGAGATAGGGGACTTATTTCTTGTACTGCCATTACATCAATAAAGTCAAAGCAAATGGAATTTTCTGCCTTACATTAAGACTGAATTTCATTCCTACTATTTAGTTCTGTTGAATGTAAGCAATCCTTCAATTTTTTTAGTTCTTCATACATTAAAAAATAGGTTGGAGGAGGCAAGAACAACAGACATCATCTACCTGGACTTGTGCAAAGCATTTGACACTGTCCCACAACACATTCCTGTGTTTAAGCTAGAGAGATATTAATTTGATGGGTGGACCTCTCAGCAGATAAGGAACTGGCTGGATGGTTGCACTCAAAATGTTATGGCTAGTAGCTCAATGTGCAAGTGGAGACCAGGGACAAGAGGAGTGTCTCAAGGGTTGGTATTGGGACTGGTGCTGTTTAACACTTCCATTGGTGACACGGACAGCAGGGTTGAGTGAGGACAAGGAGCTGAAGTAAGGACAGAGAGAGATCACTCACCAAATACTGTCATGGGCTAAGCAAATTATAGACATTACTTACATTTATTGCTAGCAAAACCAGAGCAGGATAATGAGAAGTAAATTAAGACCTTAAAAACACCTTTCCCTACACTCTTCCCTCTTCTCCAGCTCTACCTCTTACCCCAGTGGTACAAGGAGCCAGGGAATGGGGGCTACAGTAAGGACACCACACATTGCTCCTGACACTGCTCAGGGAGAAGAGTCTTTCCCTGCTATTACATGAGTTCCCTCTCACAGGATACAGTTCTCTATGAACTTCTTCAAACATGAGTCCATTCCACAGGCAGCAGTCCTTCCACTGTTCCTGGTTGCTCTTCCAAAGGATGCAGTCCTTCAAGGACAGGTTGTTCCAGCGTGGGTCTCTCATGGGCTCACAAGAACTACCAGGAAACCTGCTTCAATGTGGGCTCCTCTTTCCGCAGCTCTGCAGGTCCCTTTCAGGAGGCTGCTCCAGCATGGGCCTCCCATAGGTTCACAGCCTCCTCTCAGGCATCCCCCTGCTCCAGTGATGGATCTCTACATTCCTGTGGTCCTCTTGTTGCAGGGGCTCATCTGCTTCACCATGGTCTTCAGCCCAGGCTGCAGGGCAATCTCCACTCCAGCACCTGGAGCACCTCCTTTCCCTGCTTCTGCACCAAACTCAGTGTCTGCAGGGCTGTCCCTCTCACATGTTCTCACCCCACTCTTGTCTGATCACAGTTACAACTAAGCAACCACTTTTGTCTTTCCCTTCTTAAATATCACAGAGATGTTTCCATCACTTCCAATTGGCCTCAGCCTTGGCCTGAGGTACAGCTATCCTGCAGCCACCTGGCATTGGCTCTGCCAGACTTGGAGGAAGTTTCTAGCACATTCTCACAGAACCCAGGAGCCCTCCCACTACCAAAACCTGGACATCCAAACCCGATACAGATCAAATATAATGAGCGCACTTAAAGATACGAAAAAGGTTAATGATGTTAAACTGATATGAGGCAGATTTTATTTTTTATTTATTTTTTATTTATTAGCAAGAAGTCCTTTACCATGAAGGTCATGAGGCACTTTAGCAGGTTGTCCAGTGATGCTGAGGATACCTTGTCACTGGAAGTCTTCAAGGCCAGGCTGGATGGGGCTCTGAGCTACCTTGTCTAGTGAAATGTGTCTCTGCCAATGGCAGTGGGGTTGGAGGGATATGATCTCAAAAGGTCCATTTCAACTTACACCATTTTCTGACTATATAAAATTACTTACCAGTAGCATCCCTTATGGGAATGTTGTTTTTATATTGCAATTATTCCAGCTACAATTATTCCAGTTAAAGCACATGAGAAATTGTGAAATAACAGTTAATAAAAATTGGGTATATTGAACAATTTTTCTTATTTTTCTAGATTTTTTTTTTTAAATTCAAAATAAACCATTTCTCTAGTACCCTTGTATATACATATGCCAGTTTTTTATTGTATAAACTCAATTATTTTTCCATAGGTAAGTGTATGCATTTCAATCTAAATTAACCCCTAGCTGTGGAGTTATGCGTGAATTATTTCTGCATACTGTCAAATTACACTGTGAATATTGTGATATTTGAATTAAATAATAAATTACCAAGGTGTAATATTGTTGCTTCTTGATATAAACTTTTATTCAATGGCCAGGATATTCTAGATAGTAGTCAAACAATGCTATATACTTTCTAATTTGAGCACTGCATACCACCTGCCTTCGATATAATTATTCCACATAATTCTACATAATTGTTTCTGTCAAGAATAAATGAAGCCTTAAAAGAAGAACACAATCATTACAAGCAACAGAGCCTGAGTTATACACTACAGTGTTCCTTTTGCTCTCCTTATATCCAACGTTGCTAATAGTAGATTGGGAAGGTGACAGAAGTTGTAAATTATTACACAGGAAAATACCTACATGGGTAAACCACTCAGTGCAATTTGAATTTTTTTTCTGCTACTGTACACTGAATGGTGTTTCTTTCCATTTAATTTGTTCAGCATGAGTGGAAGCACACTGCAGAGGCTAAACAGAGGCTAATCCAGGAAGATATCCAGAAGTCAAGTAACATGATTTTTAAGCAAATACTATTATTCATATAAGTTAAAAAAAAACAGGTTTGTTTGTTTTTTTTTAAGACATGCTTATCTGACTTAGACCTATCTGTGCTCTTTTTCCACTTTCAGGAAATAAAGGAGCATTTTCTTCATTAAAAATAAAGAAAATAACACTGTTTAAAGACCCAAAGGCAAAATCTCAGATCTTCATGTTTTCTATGACTTATATATAATTTGGATTCCAAAGTAAAATACTTCTCAGTAACTATGCACCCACCAGATGGAGATCATCTTTTCATATACTAACAGATGATGACATATCTCAGTATGTCCTCATCTCCCTGGAGTCTTCCTGTTCTTTGTTTTAATAAGGCTTTAATAAGACTTGTAGCCCCTTTTTCTGGGCAATAGCCCCATTATAGTCATCCCACACTGCTGGCAAGGTGTAGGCTTAATTGAGCTTTGTTTTTAACTTTCTTCTTCTAAATTTGTGTGTCTCATTCCTATTTTGTTTGGGGTTTTGTTTGATCACATATGATCACAGTGACGTATAATTTTTCCCATGTTGATGAGCCCACTCCATTCAAAGCAATCTTCCTTTAACATTTAAGTACTATTTTTTCTGCTGTGTATCTAATGTCTGAAATGCTAAATCAGAGCTTATAATTGCTATTGTCAGCTTTATGGTCAATATATGAACAGTAAATTTGCCATGTTTTATGGTGCAGTTTTAAAGTTGTACAATTTTTGAGGAAAAAAAATTCCAGAAGAATAATAAAATTCCCACATGTTGATACTTCTAAAGTATTGCTATGTTAGAGAAACTTGAAGTTTGGTGGGTTTTTTCATGGTGGAGAGAAGGCTGAATGACCATTGTGAGAGTGAAAGTCAACTATTATAAATAAAATTATCAGCTTTGTTTGCATCCTTCCTTGCATAAAGATATTTGTATGTAAGTTTAATTTTAATGGTTGAAAAGTATTACTCATGCATTCAGGTAGAATATATCCTAAATGTTCTGTTGTGTTCATTCACTGCACGAAGTTACACAGAGTTTTTTACCAAAATTTCATATATGTTTTCAAAATGCAATTAAATCTTTCTGTGAGAAGCGATTATGATTTTTCATAATACGTATTAACTACACAATCTGTAATCTTTCATATTAACAAAGCAAAATAGTGTAAGATGATATTAATATTTTTAAGGAGCTGAATTATTAATTTTGTGTTAATAATGATCTCAAGATTTTTTTTTACCATTTAAAATGAAAAGCAGCAGGACTTAATGGTAGTCCTTCCCATTTTTAAAGACAAAATAATATTTTGTTAAATATGATTACCTAATTAATGCCAGAGGAAAAAAGTCTATAATTTAACAATACAAAGGTAATGTTTTTGCAGGAAGAAATCGTGTATTCTCCCACATTTACTAAACTTAATCCCATATTAGTTGCAATTTTCTCAGAAACATGAGATTTAATTATATTAAGATGAAATAGAACTGGGGAACGGCTTGGGTTGGAAGGTATAAAGATCACCACCCTCTGGTGGGCAGGGACCCCTCTCAATAGATCAGGTTCCTCAGAGTCTATCCAGCCTTGGCCTTGAACACTTCCAGGGATGGGGCATCCACAGCTTCTTCAGACAACCTGTTAAGGTGCCTCATGACCTTCATAGTTAATAATAATTTCTTCCTGATATCTATTCTAAACCTGTCCTCTTTCAGTTTAGAACCATTAACTTTTGTCTTATCACTACAAGCCCTTGTCAATAGTCTCTCTCCAGCTTTCTTGTGGGCCCCTTTTAGGTACCGGAAGGCTTCAACGAGGTATCCTCGAAGCCGTCTCTTCTCCAAGCTGAACAACCCCAGCTCGCAGTCTTTGTTCATTGGAGAGGTCTTCCATGGCTCTGGTCATATTTTTGGCTGTCTTCAGAATTAATTCCAACAGCATCTTCTCACAGAAGATGTGAAATACCACAGGTACCTTGTTTGTACTAATATTAAGACTGGAAACTCATTGCTACTAAAAATGTCAATTTTTTTGAAGTGTTTTTAAAAAAATCCAGAATCTAATTCACAATGTCTGTACTAAGCTGTTTTATGGTAGAGCATACTATTGAAATGTGATGAGTCTTCATGTAAAAATGCTGATTTGAATTAGATTTAGAATATATGTCATCCTCAATTAGCCTTCCCTTCATCAAAATGATCTCACAAACATGGAGAATGAATCTTTATTTCCTCCTTTGCACATGGGAGGTCATTTGTCAGATTTAATCTACTTCCACCTATGTCTTCCTACATGTTTGGGTTCAATATGGATGGCTATGGACTTTGTGGAAAAAAAACATATCACAGCTGTAAGAACATGAAATCTACTTTTATTAAATGTCAATTATGTTATATATAACTATTCTGTAAATTATGGTAAAACTGACAAATCAAAGATACACTGTGTTGGTATTAAAAATGCAAAAAGTTTCAAATACTTTCGAGAACTATTTCTTCATCATAAGTTGCTGCTGGTACTTAGACTCTGGCAAGATATAATTTTTTTGATATTAGCTATCTATATTTTCTTTAGGCATTAGATTGATGGTTTTTATTCTGTTGTTGAAGTTTAACATCCCAGCAATTACCTTTTTTTTACTTTAATAGACTGTGTATGTTAAAAATCATTTGACATCCTGTACTTCCACGGTATATTCAGGCATGAGTAAAAACATACCTATGAAATAAAAACATTTTTAAAAGTGTTTTTTATGGGTGCTAGGATAGCAGCTACTTTTAACTTTATCTCCTTTACAGACTGTGGTTAAAACAAGAACTTTTAAAAGAAAAGTTGTCTAAAGGAAGAGTAAGAGGAAATAAGCAATAACAGGAAAAGGAAAAACAAACGAACAAACAAACAAACAAACACACACACCCTCTAAACTAAACCGAACTCAAAAGTGAGATCCAAACTCAAAACACGTGGAAGAATACCCTGTGGATATGTAAAAACAGAGGAATGACATATCTATCTTGTGCACCAGGCTTATACTTTGGCTGATCTGGAAGGAATGGAGAGAAATTGAATGACACATGCTAAAGATATGAAAATAGTAGATGTAAAAGAATATCAGGATGGAAAAATAATTTCTATATGTGAAGAATTTTCATAGTTCTTATTTTTTAACAGGAATCCTCAAAATAAAAAAGTGCTCTTATTCATATTAGTATTTACTAGTACTTTCTCTTCATTCCCTTCATGCCTGATTGAAGAAACATCAGACCACTGGGATTTCCTGTTTTATGAATGTGTTTACATACAATAACTTCATCTCAAGGAAGCCAAAAATGCATGAGCAATGTGAATTAAATGCTAAATGTCTCTGGCCTAAAGATTTTCATTCACTTCTGCTGTTCCTCTCTATATTGAATAAATATTAGACAACTGATATTAACAAAGAAAATAAAGATATAAAATCACATTTAAATTTTGTAGGAAAAAAATACAAAATAAATGTATAAAACTGATTATTTTAAGCCTTCTTCCTGATACAGTTAACATTCATTGGTACAAATTCTAGACAATAGTTAAGATACTATATTTTCCATTAACAGATGTTTTTAAGATTTTACATTTATCCATACTGAATTACTTATATATCCTGCAGTATCAGAAAAGCAGTGCTATTCTTACAAATAGTTGTATAATTCATTGATAGTGTATATGGGAACATTTCTCCAAATAATTGTGTGATTTATTTGTTTAGATAGATATGATTTAATCAGATACACAAATATTATCATTTGCAGTGACAGTTCCTTGTGAGTGTAATTATTTTTAGGTATAATAATGGTGGTTTTTTATATTGATAAGCAGATGATGGAAAGCATAACAGAGTACAAAAAAATTAGAATAAAATATAATTTCAAAAATTCTTCCCAAAATTATTTTTAAAGTACTGAACTTTTGATATGTAGTCCAAAACTTAAACTGAATATTCACTTTCCTCTCTTCTTCTTTTTTAATTAGAGTTCTACACCAGCATGGGAAAATAAAGAGAAAATAAAAATAGAAATATGAGCAACAGTAAGATTATAACTAAACCCATTAATTTGTGAATTTATTTATAATTATAATAATGTTATAAAACATTATATTAATAATGTATATATAAAAACCCCAAAAATTACAAATATTTATTTTTTAATGCTTTTCATCACAGTTTTTTAGCTGGTGTAAAATTAAATTGAAAAATTTTGGAAACAGAGCAATTGCATAAAAATAAATTTGAATGGAATATTTAGGCTTTATAAGCAAGTATGAATTCTGCGTTATGAACATGTAACTGTGTATTTTTACCAACTGCACAAGTAGTCTACCGAGGGAATTTCAATTGCTTCATCTCTGCCTAAACAACAGCTGGAATACTCTATTGTGAGCTCACATCTTTATTATCACTAAGCGGTGTTCTGAAAAGAGCCTTGGATTCCAATGATTGTGATAAAGTATGATAAACAGCACCTCTCATTTAATATATATAACTCATCATCTCATTTAACATATAACTTTTACTAGGTAAGATCAAATCCCTGCTCTTAAAATTACATCACTGAAAGAGCCTTTGTAATTTTTAAACATAATCATGAAACAGCCTTAAAAATCAGTTGTCCAGTCCTCAGGTAGTAGAAATCAGCAAAGTCCTGTTGAAATGTTGGTTTTGTAGGTCATCTTGTCTGATGTATATAAACTGGACATGACAAAATGAACTTATGCCTCAAGTGACTTCTATATTACTATGACCTGTCAAAAACAATTGCTTAAATTATAAGGCTGTGTTCAACAATAATATTTCTGTAGGCACAGCAACTTTCTTTGCACTCTTGCTAGCTCTGCAGGAAAGTTGTCTACAGGAGTACTTCCAAAAATATAAATGCCTGAGTGCTCTGTGTTATTTTGTTCTGAGTCTTTTAATGCATATTTAGGAACTTATATTTGAGTTTGTGAATAATTCCACTTTAATTTCCAAATATTAATAAAGCCTACATTTAAACTGCTGAATTGCAAGCTCAGCACTCTGAATAATCATAGGATCATGGAATAGTTGGGGTTGTAAGGAACATCTGGAGGTCTAGTCCAATCCCCTGATGAAACAGGGGTCACCCAGAGCAGGCTGCACAGAATTGTGTCCAGGCAGGTTTTGAATATCCCCAGAGAAGGAGGCTCCCCAAACTCTCTGGGCATCCTGTTCCAGTGTTTATTAATATTCAGATGGGTTCTTCAAACTTCCTGGGTTTTAGTTTGTTCCCATTGACCATTATCCCATCAGTGAGCACCACTGAAAAAAGTCTAACCCCATCCTCTTGATATATCATTTTAAGATATTTACATGCTTTTATATGAGCCCCTCTCAGCCTTTTCCAGGATAAATTGGTCCAGTTGCCTCAGTCTTTCCTCATAAGAGATGGTTCAGTCTCCTAATTATCTCTGTAGCCCTCCAATGGACCCTTTCAAGTAGTTCCGTGTCCTTCCTGAACTCGGGAGCCCAGAACTGGACAAAGCACTCCTGACGTGGCCTAACCAGAGCAGAGTAGAGGGGTAAGACAGCCATCTTGCTAAGATAATTAATCTCAATCAAATTAATTAAAATAATCATGTGGACAAAGATAAGCAAGATTTAGTGACCATTCTTGACACTGTCTCTCTGAGTTAAGCAAAATTCCTGAAGATTATTGATGATACTGAAGCTCCTCAGGGCTGACGCAATCACTGTTGTGTAAGAAAATTGTGTACTCTAAATTTGGACAACATGATCTTATGTCCTGAATTTCCAGGCCTCCTCTGGAACACAGAGCATTTCATCAGAGAACACGAATAGTCCTCATAATACCATGAGGAGCTCACCTTTACTTCTGCCCTGGATTATTTTTCCCCCCATTTTAGATTATGTTCGGCTGTTTGAGGTTTCTACACAGACAACTGAGAAAAGTGAGACAAAGGCATAGATTTGAGTACTTTCTTGATAGAAGATATATCTTATGGAGGAATTACAAAATTCATGCCAGTGTAACTGAATGTTTGAGTAAGTAAATGTTGATTAAGGCTTTTAAATTTTATGACACCACTCCCCCCACACACCTCAGTCTTCAGTCTGGAACGGTCTTCAATCCCCCTCCTTTATATATCGGGTTTCCTTTTTCTCTCTCTCTCATTGGTGCCTTCACTGGTTCAGGAAAGACAGCAGAGTAGACAGAAGTAAAATAAAGGGTAGTGGTGTCCCATGGGGACTGTGTTTCATGGCCAGTGAGAGTTCAGAACTCATTCTTATGTTTCCCATGTGTTGTTTTTTTTTTTTCTCCATTTTTTACTGTATTATTTTTTCAATTTACCAGCTGACCATAATCTCCATAAGAAATTTCCATTATTCCATTATTATATTCCATTATTATTATTGTGCTTTGCCCTGCAGGCATGGTAGGCTGAACTGTATATTCTACCATCATATTTCCAGAACCAGTTATGTTTAGTTTAGAAATAACTTCTAAAGGACTAAAGGAATTTTTAATTACAGTTTTCATGATAAAAACTAGTACTGTGGCATATTTTATCATTTACTGAATTCACAGGACTTTCGATCTGTAGAAGATCTGCAAGGGATATTTACTGCCTTGCATATGTAATTTGTGGTGAGTAATCTTCTATGACCACTGCAATGTCTGGTATTACATTATGCTTTTTTAGATGGAGTACACATCAGGGAAGAAGTTGGGATTAAGTCATATTGGAGAATAACTTGACTGCATCAGATTCCCCAATTATTTTAGTTAAAATTTTCATCCTGTCCCCATAGCTGAATCAGGATGTTATTAGCCCCTGGATAGTCCACACTGTGAGGAAATAAAGTGAATGAGCTGTCAAACTGCAATCACTCTACAAAGAAAAAAAATAATGTATTTTAGAAATGCATTAATCCAATTTAAAGTAGTAAACAGTAAAGTAGAAAACCCAAAGCTTTTGACTGAATAAATATTTTCATATTTGTTTAAAATTTAAGAACTGTGCATTCATAAGCTATGATGGATTTTCCCTATTTTCTGAAATGGATTGCATACTGCAAATTTTCAGCTTTTACAACATCTATTAATTCAAAGCCTCCACCCAGACATTTTATTGTGACTTTACTCCTTACATTTTTACTTGTTACTCAATATAATTTCATCAAGTCTGTAATGATAAGGTTGGAAAAAATAACCTTTATGATACCAGATGGATTCTAATTCTCAAAAATCTCTGGTGATGGCACATTCTTATTGACATTTATACTGACTCCATTTATGACAGACTGAAGGTGATGAACAGGCCCATGCAAGAGGTCACCTTGTGTCAAAGCTGGTATACAGTCTGTCAAACACGGTGAATGTAAGGCTGCTAATGAGGAATTAACTAGATAGACTGTGGCCATTTTACTGTTTTCATGCAATCCAAACCTGTTAAACAATGCTAATCAGGTGTTTATTAAGTGAAACCATTATGCCAAACTTGCTGCAGACTCTACCCCATGTCAAAGAGGTTGTAAAGTATTATTCATCAGATTTAAAGCTGATTAATGAGTCATTTAATAGTGAACCTTTCTTTTCTTAGCCTCCAGCTAAGCATATGTACCAAGGTTAAACTAACACGTACATGGTTTTGAAAGTAAAGTTTCTGTTAAGGGGAAAGAAAGTCCTCAACTGCTCCATCAAAGTTCTAATAGTAGTAAAGATTTTTGGAGCAGGAAGCTTATTTTCTTTTATTTTTAGATAAAAGTTTAGCAAAAGAGTGGCATAGTAATAAAAATTGAACAAGACAACTAGAAGAGTACATACATTTTCAGATAGAGAAATAAAATTTATAAATACTAAACACAATAAATTTCAGCCTTCAAGCTCACATCCATTTATTATCTTTCCTAAACTTGTTATTTACACAGTATTGCAACAAAATCGATGCTGCAGAACCATCTTGACCATTGTGAAACCAAAAAATTGGTGAAATATTTGTCAGAACTGAAACAGCTATCAAAAATCTGTCCCACATCAGGGAGCAATAAAGGTATCAGTACTGAGGTAGCAGTAAATGTTAATGGTATAATGAACAGTGAAAGCCTGAAGAGAGAATTAAAATAAATGCTAAAAGAATGACAGTCAGGTTCAGATAACCTGGAGATGATAACCAACATTTCTTCAGTAAATAATCACTAAACCAACAGACATTGATACTATTTTAAACTTCTTTTAACAGTAAGAACAGACACTACAGAGAACCTAGCCATAAAATCTTGTATTCATACTTAGTCAGGTATTAGTTTTGCTTAAATTAGAATGCTGAATAAATGTAGAACTGTAATTATTAATCTCACTTCCAAAAATGAAAAATAGAGAACCTGGTAAGACTATTATCATCTGGGCAAAACAGTGAAACACTTAAAGATGAACATGACTCCAAACCATGAGACAAAGATTGTAGTGAAGGCTTTTAGCTATAATCAGATAATAAACCATATATAAAAGAAAATTTATTGGCTCCTTATGCAGAACACAAAGCAAAACTGATAACCAAGAAAAAAACATTCCAGAGACTAAAAGGATAAAAAGAATTTCTAAAAGACAAACTGAATTAAACCTTAGGGAAAAAACCAAACCAACATTGGATAATAAAAGACAAAAACTCAGAAAATGTGGTCACTTTGCAGAGAACATGAGTTAGAACTTAAAGTTGGTTATGCTGCAAAGACAAATGCATTACCTCAGCTCAGACAAGTGGCAGTGATGTGCAGTGTGGAGGTAAAGGATTAACTGATAATGTTGATGGTGGGTATGTAACTATGCCAAATCTACCTGGACACAATCCAGCACACTAAATTTCCCCATAAGGCTTTGTTACACTTTCAAGCCAGAAATACTACAGGAGTCAGCAAGGCATTTGAAATGGCAGTGAAACAGAACATCCTTCCTGTGATGAGATAGAGTGAGCTTTTAAAGTACCAGGCTGCAGACAGGCTGACACATCCTTAGACATACATTTCATTTCAATATAAACTAAGAGCTTCCTAATGAAATGTGCCAAAGGCATAAAGCTGGGAAATATTGCCGATATAGGAGCAGATTATCGTATGGCAGGAAATCATAACAGATCAGATTGGAGTAATAGAACTGGAATGGAAGAGTTTGAAGTACTTAGAGACTAGTAGCAAGAATGACTTCCATAAGCAGTAAGTTCATCAGCTGATAAAGCTCATCTACATCACAAAATACATAGCTTATGGCTTGGTATAAAAAAGTTAGGTTTTCTCAAAAAGAGATAAGAGTCTGGACAATGGAGAGCTAAGATATTTTCATCTCACTTCAGAGCCTGTTCTCTGGAGCTGTTACAGAATAAGAACACTGTGTTTAGTTCATCTCACGTTATGCATGCTTCTCCTTTCTGTCACACTGACACTATCAAGCACTCCATGTACCTTCATATCAGTTTTTGAGGCAAGTGGCATGTCTTCAATATTCCCTCTTGAAAGCATTAATCTTGTTGACAATCACATAACCATAATATCCAGGTGTTTTGGGATAAAAAAATGGACACCAACACCCCACCCTCAAACAAGAAAGTAATAAAGACACATTGTGGGTTAAAGTGATTTCAATGTGGGCATGCAAAAACCAGTAATAGATTAGTCCTGAATCCTTAGTCTGCACACAAGGGCTTATTTCTTGAAAGAGATATTTTTAATGCTGGACATTCAGCCACTGAGATGTAGGTGTATTATCTAAGCTTGGAATACACTAAGGAAAATTTTCCAAAGAAGATAGAGAAAAATGTATTCATATATCATACAAGTGATTATTCTTCTGGGATTTTTTTTTATTTAATTGGAATTTTTTAGAAACAATGCAACTGAATTGTTCTAACTAAAACATATTACAAGAAAATACTGCAGAAAAATATATGTGCTAATTTTGGATATGAAGGAAGATGGAAATGGACACAAAAATGGGAGGAAGGAAATTGTTTAAGATAAAGCCTCTTGTTGCCTCAAGAAAAACAGATTATATGCATGATTTTAAACAGGATATATTGGGTTAACATGGCAAGGTTTTGGTACCACCCACAAGCCATTAACATTTTTTTTCCCCTGTCCAGCTGAGGAGGGGGAGTGATAGAGCAATTTGTTGGCTACCTGGTGTGCAACAAGGATCAACTCAACACACAAAGCTGTTCTGAAAGTTAGGTAAAGACTTCTAATCAGCATAAGTGATAAAGTCTTCCAATAGTAGCAGATAGAAACAAAGTGCCAAATGATTTTCAGAAAGAGTTACATCAATTAATAAATAGGTTTCATAGAATAATAGAATGGTTTGAGCTGGAAGGGATCTGACTTGTCAGTTCTGACAGTTCAGAAAAAATAAACTATAAGCACTCCACACAATTTCACTATCTACACTTTCACAGTTGTTAATTAAAATTTATGCTGTAGTAATTTCTTATTCACATTTATTTTTTCCTAAAAGTAGTTGGTACATTTCTCTCTCTGTAAGGTATACAGTCAATAATCACCTCAGTAAAAATAGGAGGTGAAGGCCCAGATTGTGAAAGGTTAGCAAACTCAAATGAAGAATATTAACAAAAGGATGCTTTTTTTTCTTTTTTTTAATGAATAAACTACTACTGAATTATTCTATATTGTCACATTAGTTATTCCACAACAAAAACATTAATCCAACTCAAATTCTATTAATTCAGTATTACATTATCAGCTTGTCCTGGGTCGATTATGATGTTAAATTGTATCCCCATTCATCCACCTAACCCAGAGACAGGTTTTATATTCTTAAAATTCCATCTGAGACTAAGAGTGAGTGGAAAAGAAGCACCGAGTCTGTTATCAGAGACTGTACTTGCTCCCCCCCCCACACCGGGAGTTTTGACTACAGCACAGACAGACAACAAGAGACAGATCGCCTTGGCTTTCCAACTAGCCGGAGCAGAGGGATCTTCCTGGACTGTTTTCTTTCCCTTTTTCTGAAACAAATCGAACCTGCTTTGGACTGGGGACTCGGGGGAGCACCGGGGGCTTGCACCCGTGGACTACCGGGAGCCCAGCCTGGGCAGCGGCATTTTCCAGCGACGAAGGGACTGATAACAGAGCAAACACCCCCAGGAAAGAGACCCTCTGAAGTTTTGTCATCTCTCCTGAACGGCGAGAGGTTTTGTAATTTGATATCATTCATTTTTGTGCTGGGTGGTGCTGTGCCTGTGAAATAAACAGGTTTTTTCCACTTCTCTCAGAGAAATCTCTTCCCGAACCGGTTGGGGGGTGGGGGAAAAGGGCCACGTGAGTTTGCTTCCCGGGGGGGGGAAGCCCCACTGGAAGTTTTCTCCTAAATTTGCCCTCAACCAGGACACAGCTGCATCACAGAATCACAGAGTATCTTGAGTTGGAAGGGAGCTGTAAGGATCAAGTGCAACTCCCTGCTCCTCATATGACTATGTGAAATTAAAACATAAGACTAAATCCATCATCCAGACATTCTGAACTCTGGCAGGCTTGCTGCCATGTTCACTTCTTTGTGGAGGCTTGTGATAGATTGGCATTTAAGAAAACAAAGAGAAACGCCTAAGGAAGTTAAAAGCTGGAGGCTGATCAGAGTTTTTCTCCTAGCCAAGAGCTGGCCATTTCTAAGATTTGACAGCAGTTTTAACCATTGAAAAGTGAGATTAACCTGTGAACACCACCTTAAGACCTAAGCCTGGGAATTTCTTTGTCTCTTTGTTTTCTGTCTGTGAAAGGTAACAGAGCTTCAGCTGGCCTCCTGTTCCCTGCCCAGGCCATGTGGCCCAGGCGGGGGCTGGGCTGGGCCCAGCGACTCCCGGCCGGGAGATGGGGCCTGCGGGGCTTGTCCCGGGCTCTGGCCGGGCCAGGCCGGTCCCTGGCTCAGCTGCAGTTTTTGCTATGACTGAATTCACCAGAGACTGCCGAGTAAAGAAAGGAAAAAAAGCTCTTGACCTGCGTCGGGCTGAGACAGTGACCACACTCTCCAGAGCAGCCATGAAGAATCTTCCATCACAGACAACTCCAGCTGCTGCTCTGGCAGAGATCACAGAACCATCTACAAAACCTGGGCAAGATTTTAACCTTTTCATTACCCAGATGAGACTTGCAGATTAATCCTTTTTTTCCAGAAAAAGAAAAAGAGAGTAATCAACATGTAAAGAGACTTTATAAACTATTAGAGACAGTAAAGAAAAGAATTAAGCTTCAGAAGAGGTAGAGAATAAGGAGATGCTTTAATTAAGCTGAAATATTTTTCTGTTAAAGTTATAGAGATGGACAATAGTGTTCTGAAAAAAACTCCTTTAATTCATGACAGAGTATAATGGGAGGAATAGAGTGTTCAAAGTGTGGATTTTGAGCAAAAGGTGGAGTAATTGTGATACAGTGAGGTGCTGGAACAGAGTGAGGCAAAGTAATAGTTGAAGATTTGAGGCCTTGAGAGGCAATGAGCAAACTTCTGTTTCCAGGGAAGCTCACAGAGACAGATGAAGAGAACTTTTGCCTTTGAATAACTCATCCTTAAAAATGACATCCCTAGACTCATGGCCCATAACACACCTCAGAGTGATGTGAAATGGGAGGAGTGAACTGATGACAGAATTTTTTCCAGGCAGCTGGCATCAGAGAAATAGAAAGCTATAACAGAAATAGTTTTCATGTGAGAAACTCCATAGATTAGCAGAAGACTTCTGTTTCTCTACAAAGACTGATTAAAAGACTCTTAACAGGAATTGGGACTGATTTAAACACCAAAGTTCCAAGTTTGTTGTCTCTGGGTTGTCATGTGAACAAGGGAATGGTTGGGTAGTGGGGGATAAAAGGGTTTTCTGGAGGTTATCCTGGTTTTCTTATTCTTGTAGTTCTGTTAGTAAACTTTCTTTATTCCTTTTAGTTTTTAAGCCTGTTTTGCTCTTGTTCTAATCCATATCTCACAGCAAGAAATAAGTAAGTTTTCTAGTAATTGTTTAGTTACTGCTTTAAAACCATGACAAGGCTGTTCTGGTGGCTGACCAACTTCTTAGTGAAGAACCTTTTCCTTTACAGTCTGAACTTCCTCTTGTCCACCTGATCTCAGCAAAAACATAACTCAAATTTCTCTGCGCGCTCTCTCTCTCTCAAACAAACCTGAAACAATATGGACAGGAAAAAAGTGATTGTTTAGTCCCCATATTAATCTGCAACTTCTACACCATTGAATGCTTTAAAAACTGGATCACAACACAAACTCTATGCTTCCTGTCCCTTAGATTGCTTTACCCCTTATATTTTGTTAAAAACCAATTTTTCACTTGATTTTCACAGGGAAACTCTCTGCTATTCCAGAGCAGCCTGGACAAAGGGCAATGTCCAAGGAGGCATAAGGTAAGGGTCTGAACCCTCCAGACAGGGAAATGAACTTGTTCTATAACTCCCCAGATCAAAGTGAATATTCCAATACAAAATTACTAATAAAAAATTGATTTGCCTGTTATTCTATATGATAAAGAAAGGAGAAATTTCTGCTCCACTTTGCAGAAGCCGAACTCCTGTGCAGAGTCTATGACATACCAAGAAGAACTGTGGGCTGAGCTCAAGATATTGAGCTCTCAAACTCAACAGGGTATAAACTGAAGCACAAGAGGAAACGCAGAACACTTTTTTAGTTTTTTTGGTTTTTAAAGGTTTTTCAGGTGAAAAAAGGAAAGAAAAGTTTAGTTGAGGCCTTAGGACTGCAATTCTTGGTCATTCCATTTTTACATTTGGAGCTTCATTCTCCTATTTTTGCTGACCTGAGTGTAAATCACCAGCTAGGAATCTGATTTTTCCAGCAGGTCAGTCCAGGAAATCTAAGCACTTTTATTAAGGGGATTCCTAAGCAGCTATGGAAGGAGGAGTAGGACTTGACGAACAGGTTTTGGATACCTGTAATTGCTGTGATATCTCTTCTCCTTTGATAGTGTGATGAACACTTCTCTTGACACAACACTGGGTTTTAACAGGTACCGAATCAAGAAGAGTGTTTGGATTTCACAGGCAGATGAAGAGAGTTTTTTTTGCAGATTTTAATACAACACTTTGTACTGGTTTTGTCTGGGAGGCAGTTTATATTCCTCATAGCTGCTACAGTGCTATGATTATTTGGAATTAGTGAGACTAAAGCTGATATCATTATGATGTTTGTTAATCAGCAGTGCTTCCTCTAACTAAAGGACTTTTCAGTGTCTCATGCTCTGCAAGTGAGGAGGTGCACAAGAGCACCTGACAAAGCACAGCCAAGACAGCTGACCTGAACTGGCCAAAGAGATACTCCATACCTCTTTGAAGATATGGAATGAAGGACATGCCCAGTACACAAACTGAGGGGAATAGACCAGGAGGTGCTGATTGCTGTTTAGGGATGGGCTGGGTTTTAGTCAGTGGGTGGTGTACAATTTTATTATGTATTGATTGTTTCTCTTGGGGTTTCCTGCTGTCTCTGCCTGTCCTTATCATTACTAGCTTTGTTGCTACTACTATTATTATTATTATTATTATTATTATTATTATTATTATTATTATTATTAATAATAATAATAATAACAATAATAAATTTTTATTATTTAATTTTAATTTAATTATTTTATTTAATATATTAATAAAAAAATTTTGTTTATATAAATTAAACCCTTGTTTCAATCCACCAGGTTTAATTTTTCTTTCTGATTATCATTCTCACCAGGGTGGGAGGGAGCAAGTAAGTGCATGGTGCTTACTTGCCAGCTGGGCTTGTGACCACCTAATTTTTATACTTACTGTGATTCCAGCCTGAGGAAAGAATTTGTCAGAAGGCATGGAATATAATTTGCTTCTATAAAACAGTTAAAGTTCATGACAACATAAAAATAATATGCTTATTTACTCTTTGATTCATTATAAATATCAAATATATATTTATTTTAAAAGTCTGTCGTGTTGTGTATTTATTGACTCTGACATAATGAAAGGAGAGATTCATGAAGAAAGGGTTAAACAGAGTAAAAGCTGAAAATTCCCTACCATTTTTCCTGAAGAGAGTGTCAACACAGCTATTTTAGAAGCACAAGACCAGTCACTTGTGCTGAGTAAGCAAACCCATGACCCAATGAAGTCATGATGTACTGGGAAGAACAGAGGCAGGCAAACAGCTGCCTACAAGCTGATCCATTTTGTCACTTATTGTGCTTATTATGTTTGAAGTACTTCTCATCTAACACAAAAACCAGGAACATTAAATAGTACCGTACAACAACAGATAGAGGTTTATACACAATTTTTCTCACATAAGTTTTTATATCTGCCTGAACTGTTAACATTAATGGCCAAAATTCTCCATCTTGGAAAAACTGAGGGATTATTTATTTAAAAATTAAAAAAAAAAATTAGGATATGTTAAGACAATTGCACAAGTATTTTTATGATTATATCAGCCATGCAAGTGACATGACCTGTAAGTCAGATCTTTGTAAACAAAGAACCCTTTGGTGCTAAAATGGGTTTGCTAATCTACAGGGAAGGGTAAATGGCAAATTATCTGACATTTAGGGATATGAGTGCCTCAGGACTGGAGTATGCCTCAGTTCCAAAGAGCTGTCTGAAGCAAATCCAGAAGTGTCAGACAATGAGACCATAAATTAATACAATTTATAATGAGTGTACATATTTTCAAAGTTCTGTACTAATATTGATAAAGTAGTTAGAATACAATTTATAGCTAATGTATATTTTGTTTCATAATAAAAGTTGAATTTTTTAAGTAGAATACAATTATGAATAGTATCATCCTATATGATCTTACATTCCATCTAGTCTTAAAGCCTGTAAAGGCGATTTCTAATGAAGTAAATATTGTAGTTACTTATAAGTGATCTATAATCACTACAAACACATAATGATTTGTATTGTTTAACTTCAGTACTTTCATACTTTGACCATGCTATCATTGCCAGAAATTACTGAATAACCAATATGCAGTAGTGAACTAATCTGCAGTTTTCCATGTATTAAAGAAAAAAAATCTTTCTTCACAACTCTGTTTTTAATTTACATTTTCTGAAAAGGCATCTCTTAGTGCAGTTATCAATGCAGATAATAAATGTTTAAAAAAAAACCTGGATTGTGGCCAAATCCATCAGGTTCATCTTCCAAAACATAAATTCCAATAGTCCATCCCTGATGACAGTGCCTTGAATATCTTTAACTTTTCCATCAGAACCATTTAGTGTAACTACTGCTTCTCCACAGCTTGAACATCACTACCATTGTCAGAACCAGGCAAACAAATTTATGATGATGTTCCTGGGAATAAGGAACTAATGCAAAAGGGATTTCTCTGTAGTTCTTCATTAACATTTTATTCATTACAGCAAGGGAGTTATAAGAGTTTCCTTTTACGCAAATTAGGTCACAGGATAAAAAATACACAGCATGGAAACACAGTGTATTACTACATAGAACAAAAGATCTGGTTAATAAATTATGATAATGGAATTAGTCTACTGCTAATGCTGAGAGGCACATTTAAATATTATGAAATTTTTCTTGGAGAAGGAAAAGCTGTTGCATGTATTTATAAATTGTCTTCCTCCTTTGTGCCTCAGTTTCTACAGTCCTTTTTTATGTTATTTCTCTCTGAGGGAATGTACATATCCTACTTTAAACATTTGTTTTGGTTTGTTAAAATGAACGTTTTGAGTGAGTAAAAGACATATTTTTACTCTCCAGTTTTTCAAATTAATGCTTTAACTAAGTTCAGAAATGTCCTGGATCAGTTCAAGCAGATTCATTCTGGAAATGATAGTGTATAGAGTACAGAGACTGAAAATAAATTAGGTTAATTAAAAAAAACCCAGATCTTTAAACATTAATGCCAAGAAGATAATCATTAAGGAAACATGTGGTCCTTGCCATAGATATCTCGTATCATCAAAGTTCTTTAGTTAGTTTATTTATTTACTAGAGCTATTTGGCTTGTTTCTTTCCTTTGAATTCAATCTATTTCTAAGATTTATTTAAACAAAATAGGCTAAATTCAGACCTGGTTTAAGTGGTGTAACTCTAGCGAGCTAATTAATTTGCAACTACCTCATTAATTCAGTGATTACCTTTAGTTTATTCATTATACTAACTTAACTCCTATTTTTCAATTTCTGCAAGGTCTGAATAGATTCAAAGGACAGCAAAATGAAGACTCTTAAAAACTGTTTTTTTGGCATGAAAATAAGGAAAGATTCTCCATTTCCTACAAATTTTAACCAATTTTCTGGGAACATCAGTACCCCTGCCAGCTGAGGGCATTACTTTTGCCAAAAGAGCAGGAATTTAGCTGAGCAATATTTCACATCTGTTCTGTTATTAATTAATAATGGTGTGATTAACAAAATGTGAAAAGTAAACCAAGCCACAAACAATTCAGCTAAACTAATTTTTTAATTTTAAAAAGCATTACTAAATATTGTGTATGTATGGATGATCTCACTCTCATTCCATCTTCTTAAACGACAAAGTTATTTTTTATAGGATAAACTGCAGAGGAATGTTATCAGTGTAAATCCCAGAGTGCCTTTCAATCATTTTTAAAGAGTAAAGAATGACCTTTGCAATGCGACATCCATTCATACCATCTAATTTCTTCTAAATCATCATTTACTTTTTAAAGTCCAGTACACTTCTCTTCAGGTCTTAATGTGGCCTTCACACTAAGAGCTACCCTGGCACAGCTAACATAGATAATTGTTTCTGTACAAAAAAGACATTCAGATGGAGTTAAATCAAACAGGAAATACTGTCATATGATATGTGCTGTGGTTTAGACTTAGGGTAACTTTTTAAGGACTGCAGAGAACTGTCTACATCTTGATGTTACTGAACCCCCCACCCATTGGGGTCCAAAAAAAAAACCATTATCAGACTTGACTTTGCATAGGCTGTAGTTGTTACAGAGGATGGTTCCAGAGAAAGAAAACAGTGCTTCTGTAAACTAATGCTTAAGCACAAACTTTGGAAAAGGTCCCCCTTGTTACTCTGTTTCTTCCAACCCCACTTACATTTGAATGTGAACAGGAAAACCCCAGTGGCAGGAAAACTCTTTTTCTACTACTGGAAGTCATTCATATAAAGTTCTTGGTCCTGAATGTGAAGCATGAAAAAAGGTTCTCTGTATTTCTTCTTCCCCAAACCTTCTTATTTGCTCACAGTTTTACAGATACCTATTCAGACAGTACATTTTAATTTTTATTATTTTTACATAATAATCATTATTATTCAATTTCTACTGAAAAACTCAAGAAATAGTAATTCTCAATCACTATGTGTATCCTGTTACAAGTACATGTTGAAAACAAAGTCCACTGATTCAAGAGTAATCATCCTTTTATGAGCAAGCTAATGTGCATGTTAGAGCAACCCCTGCACAAGTCTATGATAAATTACAGGCCATGTACAGATAATCCAAACTGGAACTAACCTTGCCAGCAGTCCAGGGGTGATATTTTCCCTGGGAGGAGCTACAATTGAGTATTTTTGACAAAAGTATCATATTAGACATTTTTTCAGTTATTTAAATTGTAACACTAAAAAATTACAAATCTGGTGCACTTCCTAGATTTATGCTTAAATCTGAAAAATTATCACTAAGCTTAATGGTGAAAACCTTGGCTTTTCCCATTTTGCAAAATTTGGTGGCAGCAGTAAAAATAGTATCTATTGTTATGTAGAATTGCTTTTCTAGGAATTCAGTTTAGCTGAAAATACTTTTCTTGTCTGAGTGCCAATTTAATCCTTCAGAGACAGTATATGTATCAAGCCCTCATTATACAGCATTTCAGAAGAGACAGAAAATTTAGAAATTTTTAAACTTTTGAATGGCATTACTTCTGTTCTAAAATCATCACTTTCTCTAAAACCCCAGTAGCTTAGTAATCTGTTCCAATAAATAACTGGCCAAAAGCATTAATTTTTTTGCTATGTTTGAAATGTTTGAAATTCTCACTGTGAAATTCTCTTACATTCTAAACCACACCAGCAAAATGTCTAAAGCAGCTGTTCTGAACTGTACCTGACCTGTGCTAGCCATCAGAGAGCCACGTACACTTGTGTCCTGAAAGTTGCAATTCGTGTGGGTGACAACTGCCCTAACTTCTCAGTTACTAGAGGGACAAAAGAGGGATACTGTTCTTTTTTGGCCCCCAGAGAAGATGTGACTGAGATAACCCTAAGAGACAGCAACCAGAGCTGTGCTGGCTTTTAGCTGATCTGGCTTTTTTAAAGGAAAGGTGGGAAGGTGGCTACATCTCTGGACTTAATAAGAACAGAGAGGAGAAAGACAGTGAGGAGGATTAATTGATTTCAAAGCAAAATATATTGGAATCCCAGGAACAAACTAGCTCCACTGTTCAGTCAGAGTGGGAATTTTGGCCAAATGCCCAACTAGCTTGGGAAGAGTTTCCCAGTGAAGTCAGCACAGATGTTACCTACAGCCGTTGTGGCATCCCCACCCTCAGAGCCAGCCAGCAGGCTGGTAGGTGTGGGTGGTAGTTCTGCTGTAGGTTGGAGCCTGGTCTAAGTTGTGGCACCTCTGGGAAAATTTATTTGAGAAGGTGAAAAATGCTGTCAGATGAAGAACACATTAGTTCTGAAATACAAATCAATGTAATTAATATCAGAACAATTCAGTTTCTAAGGGGGTTTTTTTTTTCCTAGATCTGATCAGAACTTATCACTTCCCCCCAGATTCTCATAGGTATTTAAACCCCTTATTGTAGCAATAATGATGTAAGTGCCTGTATACCTCTAATAATTCTTTCATTATTTCTATAGTAATCTTCCATCCTGATGGAGTATCAGTAGGTGAAAATCATCATAATTATATGTATTACTTTGTCCACAAAATGATTCACTGCAGATTTACTTGTCTTCCCTTCCAACTTACAGGATGCCTAACCTTCTTACATTCAATAGGACTGAACTTAAAATACTGCAATTTGTGAGTGGAAAGAAGTATAAATTGCTTCAATATTTCAACTGATTTTTAACAAGAATACTCTCTTCAAAACTGTCCAATTTTATAGACTTTTTTTGTGCGTGATTTTATTACCCCTTTTTGCAGACTATCTGTATTTTTTAGTTTATGGTCATTGATTTTATGAGCTTCCTAATTCTGAGCTAGATGAAGCTGTTGAGAAGTTCTGTGTGCTTATAAGTGTAATCTACACTGCAGTTATCTTTAGGAAAGCATTAATTGCAATCACTTACTGCACATGAAACAATAAAATATTACATCTATATTTCAAAGGACAGTGATCCAGTGAAGTATCTTTTCTCATATATCCTGTTTTCCTATTTTCCTGCATTTTAAAGAGATCTTCATGTTCTATGTAAAGAAGGAAGAGCAATATATTCAATATCTGCATGTATTCTTAGGCATTTGGTTTTTTCCTAGAAGCCTATAAGTTTGGTAAAGCTACAAAACTACTACCAACCTGATAATTCTGAATAACAGTGTTTAACATACCTCAGTAGATTCTACCAAATACTGAGGTATTGCAGCATTCATCTTTGTTCGGGAAGACTAATCTTTATTTTTAATTTTTAGTAGATATCCTCTTAATATTAGTGAAGCTTTTGTTTTTATATAAGTGTGTAAGACTTTCAAGATAAGAAAAATCAAAGCTTCTTTGCTTCTATTCTTATTGTCTTTGAAGCCAATTTGAAGCAATTTTAAAAATCTTCTCTGGACATAAGGCTTTAAGGTCAGTGACAAGATTCTTCAGAGGACTTGTGTATTTACAGTAACTTCAAGACCTCTCTATGCTTACTTGAAATAAAGTATTTTTCATACTATAAATTTGAAACATGCAGTCCCTGCAAATATTACATGAGATTCCAATTATTTGTGCTATATTATTCACATGAAGCTCAGAAAATAATATTTCTAGAGCTTTGTTCCTAATAAATAGATTGATGTAATAGCTCCAGGTAGAGCATTGTTCAGGAACAATTTAAAATTCATTTTGAATACCTTATTTTCTAGACTTTAAGTAAGAAGTTTAAAACACTAGGCTATTTCTAGATGAAGACAGAGAAATGGATTAAAGGATTCTTTAATGATGAATTAATGATGGCTTGGAAACTGATTTCTCTAAGATGTGTCACCTAGTGATGTAGGATTGGAACAGTCCTCAAGATTTATAAAGTCGTCAAATTCATCTTTCTTAACTGAAGCAAGAATACATGCACACCGGTATTTTTTTTAACCTATTTCTCTGATCTTCACTCTTTCTAATTATCTTGTTCCAGGATTTGACTATCCCTTGCATTTGAGGTTGCTACTCTTTCAGGGAATACAGCTATGTGCTCACTGATTGCATGGCCATGCCCAGAGAGGGACAGTGAAGGGAGTTACACCCAGCTGGTCACTAGGGGTGTTTCCCAGGGCTCAGCATTCAGCCAGTCTTGTTTAAAATCTTTATTGATCATTTGGTAGAAGGGGTTGAGTGCACCCTCAGTCACTTTGCAGATGACACCAACCAGTGTGAGAGTGTTGACCTGCTTGAGGGCAGGAAGGCTCTGCAGAGGGATCTGGACAGGCTGGATTGATGGGCCAAGTCCAAGAGTTCAACAAGACCAAGTGCTAATTCTGCCCCTGAGTAGCAACAACCCCATGAAGTGCTACAGACGGGGCAGAGTGGCTGGGAAGTGTCTGGCAGAAAAGAACTTGGGGGTGCTGGTCTACAGCAGCTGAATATGAGCCATCGGTGTGCCCAGGTGGCCAAGAGAGCCATTGGCATCCTGGCCTGTATCAGCAGCAGTGTGGCCAGCAGGGCCAGAGCAATGATTGTGCCCCTGTACTGAGCACTGGTGAGGCCACACCTCAAATCCTGTTCTGGGCCCTTCACTACAGGGACACTGAGGTGCTGGAGACTGTCCAGAGAAAGAACAAACTTGGTGAAGGGTCTGAAGAATGAGTCATATGAGGAGCAGCTGAAGGAGTTGGCATTGTTTAGTCTGGAGAAGGTGACGCTCAGGGGTAACCTTATCACTCCCTACAACTACCTAAAATGAGGCTGTAGCCTTGTGGGGGTTGGTATCTTCTCCCAGGCAAGCAGTGACAGGATGAGAGAATAAAATCTTAAGATGCATCAGGGGAGATTCAGGTTGGACACTGAGAATAATTTCTTCACAGAAAGGGTGACCAAGCATTGAAATGGGATGCCCAGATAGGTGGTGAAGTCACTGTCTCTGGAAGTGTTCAAGAAATGCCTGGACATGGCACTGAGTGCTATGGTTTAATTGGAGTGGTAGTTTTGGTCAGAGGGTGGACTAGTGCTCTTGGAGGTCTTTTCCAAATTTAATGAATCTATGGTTCTATGATAAGTTATAAAGGTTGTAATATCATAGTGTTTCTACACACATATTTTATAAAAACAAACTTGTATTTTGTGAATCAACATCTATCACTATATTCTATGAAACCATCAATATTTATATTTCTGTGGCTAATGGAGATTTTAATGTTAATTCTGCTGACTATATTGTATGAATAAAGCTAGTCAGAAATCAACATCTACCTTTTGCTTATCATATTATCATCAATAATAATAATAATGTATTTAAATGAAAAGAAGAATAAAAATCCACTTCAAGAATCAATAATGTTTGTAATGATGTTGTAATAGAATATAGCTATGACTCTCAGAGCTCTGCACAAGCAACTCATTCTGATTAGTAAACGAAGCAAAATAAAGTGTGGAAAATACATAGACAATTGTAACCCTAATGTTAACATGTCCAATAATATATGGAATTTGATTACATTGGAAGTTTCTGCTGATACCAGGCACTAACTTCAGGACAGAATTACTGTCTTAGGACTTAAGAAAAATAATTTATTTGAGCAGTGTCCCTTGTTTTGGCTGAATGCAACACCCTATGTATTTGGTTGAGGACTGAATTTTAGTTTCATTATTCTTACTTATAAAAGCTACTTTTACTGGGTTTCAAATACAATTATTCAATTAAATGGAGATTTATTGTTCTATATTAAATATTATTTTTACCTATATGTTCTGTGTCCTATATGTGCCAGAATTTTATTCAAGGAAAACTGCAGAAAGATACTGCAACTTCGGTGGAAAAGGTTGAATTGTTGAAACTGAAATTATTTACTCACATTATTATTATTAGAGTTCACACTGTAAAAAGGCCTCACTAAAGATTTTTCATGTTAATAGTTATAGAATTTGCACCCTCAAAAAAAAAAGTATTTGTAATTAGTAATAAATCCCTGTTTATCTAGATTTTGTGTGTATCTTCTTCAAAATATTTTTGATTCCCCTTTTGCAAATTATTGTTCTTTCTATACATGAAAAGAGAAACACAAAGCCTGACTAATGAATAGATTTTTTGTGTTCTATTCTTTAATCCAGAAATAATTTATTTGTTTTAATTGCTATAAATTGATAAATACTCTGAACACAGTCTGTCTTGTTTCACAAGATTTCCTTAAATTAACAGAGCCCTACAAATGAGGTATCAAACATTAATGCAAGGGATATTTACACATCTTAAATGTGATATTAGTCATGTACTCCTCAGGAAAAAGAAATATCATTGTATATTCTTTTGAATATTTCATCTACTCTCATTCACCCACTAACTAATATGTCATGGACTGTGGTGCCAAGATTCCGCATCCAAAATCAGAATACAGGTCTTAGATGGAATGACTCTTTATTTAATTGAAGAAAAAAGAAGAAGAGGAGGAATCAAATTCATGGGAGAAGACCAATGAAAAAGGGATAATCTACTGATTTTTCCTCTTTTCTTCCTAAGCCCTGTATAATTCTGATTAGTGAGACATAAAATAAAAGCTGGTTTCCTTCCGTGTACCTGGTGTGCCTTCTGCAGAGACAACTGGAATGCTGAGCTGTGCCTAAGAGATCATAAGTGTCTGTTTCCTCCTTTTCTTCTTCTTTTCTTTTTTCTTCTTTTTTTCTTTAATTTTTTTTTTTTTTTGCCATATGCTTGTGATTTTAGAATTACAGTCCCTCCAATTAATTTCTTCTCAGAATAAAACACCCATCATAAGCATAAAATGCAGGGGACTTGTACAGCTTCTGCAGGTCAATAGCCAAAATGGACAATTTCTATACCTCAGAACTGTAGCTGACATAATTCTGTAACCTTTCTTTCAAGATGACAAGAAAAAACAAACAGAATAGGGAATGAAATACTGCATGCTAGTTTATGAAGGCAGAATACAATTAGGAGATCTCATATAGCTATGAATGTGCTAGGTAGAGAACTTAAAAGGAATATTTTTCACAAATTAATCTTTATTTTCCTTACTAATTAATAAACACCATGCTGTGAATAACTGGTGATAATGTTCTAATAAGAAAAATCAATAAATTTACACCCAGGCTCACTGTAATTGATGCTGCAGAATAGAAAAATGTATTCTCCATTGATCCTTTAGCAATCTTCTAACTAAAAAGGAGAGGAAAGAAAGCCAATTACTGTAGTATGCCTCTGAAAATGATAAGATTAAAACAAGCTAATTATGTGTTCTTGAATAACTACAATTTTTGATGAAAGTAAGTAGAATAAGGGCATCATGCATCTCCAGAACAGAGATATTACTTTTTACTAATTAAAAGATAGTAATTTTACATTTAACTTCTCTTAACCAATAGGCAAACAAATGGTTAGAAAAATAAAACTTTAAAATCTCCCAGGATAAAACGTTTTGATGTTGCTCTGAACATAGGATTAAACTGAAGAATGAAACAAGCTCCTGTAGCACTGCAGATAAATGAATTTTTGTACTTGAGCAAACAACATTTAAGGAGAAAGATGGTGACCACAAACATAACCTCCTATGAATATACATCCACTGCTTTTTGTTTAGTATGGAAAATATCGATGATTTCACATAGTGCCACATATGCACAACCATGATGCTTTGCATGGCAGATTTATCCATATTGGAGCATGGCTGTAACAATTAATAAGTGATCAATGCAGAATGATGCACAAGTCAGCAGCATCTACTGCTCATTTTGATCTCATGGTTCACTAAAGTAATTAGAAAAATCAGATTTCCCTTTCAATGATTAATAAGTAAATAAACTTTCTTTAAATCTGTTAGCAAAATTCATTAAAATATTTGGAAGTAACTAGCTTCTCCTTCTTCCTTTTATTTGCTACTGTAGATAAAATGAAGCCCACCAGTAATATAAGGTAAAGACATTATTCAATGTGACTTGGATGCACATGCAAAAACATGTATCATTATTCTGACTTCAAATACTTGATTGCAGTTTGGATATAACATGCCACTTTGAACACCAGATTTAATCAGATTCTTCACTTTTAGATATACATGGAAGTGCATGGTTTAAACCTGTTACTTTGCCACACAGACATCTCTTATTGAGCCTATACAGAAAATGAGGCAGTTTTCCTTGACCTATTCAATTCCCTCTGACATTCCTGGATTCATTTATTTTGACCATACTCAGTAGTCTACTCAGTGTCTACCAGACACAGCCTGTAAACCACGTTTTCCAGAGAGGTGGCACATGTCCCATCACTGGAAACACCCAAGGCCAGACTGGATGGAGCTTTAAGCAGCTTGATCTTGTTGAAGATGTGCCGGCTTGTCTCAGGACTACATGACCTTTAAAGGTTCCTTCCAACCAAATTATTTTATATCTCCATGACTCAAACTCACAAAATTCTAGTGAAGGTCAGTTTTCTAGGCATTCCTGAACTTTTCAGGATGGGAAACCTGAGATTAAAAGCCACCAATACCACGACATGTATTCTGCACTAGAAAGTCACTAGATAAGAGCAAATATTATGGAGCAGGAACTAACTAGGTTAATCACTGGACTTCAGTTTCACTGACATCTTAATCCATATACACTGGAAACCGGATGCATTTTGGTCCTTTCCTAGTCACTGCTTTAGATTCAGGTATAAATTCTGGAAAACCATTTTCCTTTTAGTTTATTTGCTATAACATTCTTTTTTTTACGTTTCTCCATTTTTTTCTCTGATCATCAGCTATCTATACTAACTCTTAAGACAGAGACATAAAATCAGTGTATTTGAATCTGTAGTTGAGAGTAACTATTTACTACTCTAATTGCCTGATAATTACCTATGACATGTGGTTTTTCCTGTTTTTCTTAACCTATTTATATTATAAACTATTGCCACAACAGTTCCCTTACTGGGTCTAGGTGTGTATGTATTAAAGTGGAGGATTTTCTACATACACAGAGCAATACAGCCATAGATTCCCAGACAAGTTCTCGGTAACCAGTTAGTAATAAATGTCAGGGGGGCTGTTGAAAAAGAATAACATCACTGTGGAAAACCAGTCTTATAAGTCTGCATTTTACATAGTCTTGTAAATGTGGTTTTTTAGGACTTTCTTGGTGCTATACTTTTCAGAGAAAAAGCCAAATGGAAAGTTAAAAGAAATGTAAGAAGCTACACTTTTCCTTAGGCATGATTTCACTAATTTTAGTTTGTTATTATTCAGTTCAGTGAGCTTGCTTGAGTTTAACATTTCAATTAGTTGTGTAACTACCTAAGAAGGACTATCAAATAAAGTAGTTTCTGTTGTAGGGGATCCTGATGCTGGTTCATTACTTGTGCATGCTGCTCAGTTTGATCAAACCTATAGGACTATTCCCTGGTGACATGGTCTAGAAAGAATGCAAGAGGTTCACTTCTCTGACGTTGTATGGACACAGGCAACAGTTACAGGAATAATGAAAACAGCCACTGAGCACTGCTCAAGCTCTGTGAATTATCACCCTTTCAACCAGTCAGGAAGACTCCTCTTTCAGGGCCCCCTTTTTGCTTCATTTTTCTACATCAAAATCACTTTTTAGAAATATTTACTTAAAATAATATTCAAAGAATATTCTTTTTCTGAAAGAGAAAATAATTGTAAATATTGCCTATTATTAGCAACAGGTGTCAAAAGAATGTGCCAAAGGTGTCAAAAAGAGGTCAAAGAATGGCTCTGAAATAAAATAAAATGATTAAAAAAACCTCAACAGTTTTCATTTTTTTCATTTCCTTTAATATTATGTTGAAAGTTTTCATTGAAAGCTTAATAGAACACTGCACCCAGCAGTATTTCAGATTTCAGCAGATGAAACATTTTGAGAACAAAAAAGAAAAAATTTAAAGGTAAATATTCAGTACATTTATTATACACACTGTCCTTATTTCACATATGTAAAATCAAAGTATATTATAAAAATTTGTTAAACATTTTTGGTTTTATAGCATTATATTCCATTATTAGTGTCACTAAGATGACTATTTGCATTCACACATGCTTCACTAGGCATTTTTATGGATGCAATTGTCATACACCACTGAAGCCATCTTAGTATGTAACAGACAAGCAAGAAGATCAGAGAAAATAGAAAAGACTGTTTGGAAAGAATAAAGAGAAAAAAATGTTAATGTTAACCTGAAACCAAATTATAATTCCTTCAGCTTTGTGTTGGGCCTGCTTATGTACTTCCTTGCACCTGATCCTTTTATTTGTACAAAGTGAGTTTAAATTATTTGAGCAGAATCTGTAGATACAGAATTATGAATGTTAGTCCCTTCTAAAAATTAAGTCCCAAGTATAAGTGCCAAACTCCTATAGTCTAAATTTGAATCCTAAACAACAATGAAAAAGAACTCAGTGTCACCAGAGGGGAAAATCCAAGTATTTCAGATACTTCTTTCAGGACATTTTGGAATTGCCAATTATAGATTTGGCTGAGTACCCAGAGATACTAATTTATGCTTATCATTTACTTTCAGACAGCTAAAGTTGGTTGATATGAATTGTATTCCTCTAATTCTTAGATGGTTTAAATTGATACTAGAGGCAAGAGGGAGTAAAAATATGACTTAAAATATCTGCTGGCTTCAGAATAGATGTGTTCAACCAGTTACACATCAGTAGAATTAGACAGAGTACAAAACTCACCAACAAAGTCCATTTCTGAGGAATTTGATACTAGAGAATTTGGTAAAAACTGGTGGTTGATACAAAAATCCAAAGAGGATTTGATTCTGTGAAAAAATCTCAAGCATAGCCTCATGTCCAAAGTCAGGATTTTTTGGTATATCATTTATGATAAAATAACAGTAGCAGAGTGGGAAGGAGTTAGTTTGAACTAAAAAATGGTTTATCTTTTGACTTGTTTATTGCCTTCTGAAAAGGCTATGTCTTCAGATGAGTATTACACATTCATGACTCTTAGAACAGGACCACTCAGTGAAAGGCCTTAAATAAAAGCATTAAATCTATGAACTTATTTTTATGGAGATTCAGAGAAAAAGATATGTGAAGAGTATTTTGAGACCCCAAGTCCAGGTCTCCAAACAGCAGTTTAACAAATCTGAGTTTGAAATGCTGCTTATGTGATAAAGTTGAAAGATCTCTGGCTTTCACAACAGATGTTGATTAAGAAGGACAGTTGGTACGGCAAAAAGTACATCCTTTCATATGTGCTTTCAAGAACCTAATCTGACATAGATCAGATGAATCACACATGAATGTGCCTACTTCACTACATTGTCTAAAGCTCAGGTAAAGAAATATATGTTTCAGAATATTTGTGCGCTTTGTCAAGATTTTCTACACCTTTTGTTAAGTGCCTTGTAAAGCTTTTCTCACTCTCTTCTTCATAATTTGTTATCTTTCTCCTTACTTGGCCTACACACCTTTTCCTCCCTGAATTTTACCACCACTTTTCTATGATCCTTCTTTCCTTCCTCTGTCTTCACCTTCACCTTTAGTTTACCTTTGTTTTTCCCTTCTCATCCTCTTCCTTCCCCTCCTCCTACCATTTTCTCCTTTTTTTCCCTCAGAGTTACCGCTCACTGTTTGCTCCTCAGAGTGAAACCAACAAAGTATTTGTATGTCATATTATTTTTCAAGTGGGGGCCCTTCTTGAGAGGTCTTCCATTAGTTAGAGATACAAAGGAAAAACAATAATCATTTAGAGTTGGAATACAAGGAAAAATGATAGCTGTCCAGATTTCTAGAGGATCCATCTAGCTATTCTGTGTGCTAACAATTGCTGAAAATGCTGTCATTCAGTGCCTAAGAATATGTTCTTACCACTTCAGCCCCAAAAAGAACAGAATCAAAATATTTTATCATCACTACAGTTAGGTAATGAGTTTATAATGATTTATAAATGAAAGCTGCCCTTTTCTCAAAGTGTGCTGCACAATAAATGTCTGAATAGTTTCAGTTCTTTATCATACACCCCAGACTATATTCACAGAATAGTTAATCAGTTCTGTTGTTCAAAATATGAAATTGGCATGTGTTTACATCTTGTATCCTTACCATGCTAAGCATTTTCACAAAACCTGCACATTTAAAATAATCATATCCACATTCTGAAGGCTTTCTACATAAAAGCTGTACATGCATAAGTTTAAAACAGGGCTATATGTAAACATCTTGTGGTTTGTGTTTATATATAAACATATATATTTGATTACTGTTTTTCATTCCTTTACACATTCTTGTTCTTTATGATCTATTATTTCTTGCTGGCTATAAAGCAGCAATTGCTAACACCTCTACAACTAATGAAGCATATATTTCTTCTTTGAATATATTACAGACATAGCGCTAAAGAAAGAGCAGTCAGGGAACTTTTAATAGCAATACAGCATGTGTTGCTCTTCTAATATTTTTTAACTTTGCCTCTGTAATAACAATCAAGTTTGCTACATTCATGCTACAGGTGGAAACGTTTTCCTGGTTTACATAATTCTATAGTATTGTACCTAATTGAAATGCAAGGGAGAAAAATCTCTTTTAGATTAATATATTTCTCTAATAGCATAAATTTCTTCTCTCCCATAGCTCATAGGATCCTCAAATACTGAAAAAATGTCCAACACCCCACCTACTCCCCATACCTCCATTGTGGACTAAATCCTATTTTATTTTCCATCCAATTAAATGAAGCATTTAACTTTATTTGATTCCATCTACTAACATGTGTAAGATACATTTGTCACTACAGAAGGAGAAAAATTATCAAAGCTAAAATGATTTGTTCATATTTTGTTCTGCTGTAGCAAAGAAAAGGATGCAAAGAAAAAATCAAACACATCTCATAAAGTCCTTGTAATAGCTGACTCCTTGCCCAAAGTGCATAAAAATATTCTGGGGAAAATAGAGAATTCATGTGAACTTGGATTGTCAGGAAAATACACACACACCCTCTCATAAATCCAAACAGGAAGGAGTAGGGAAAATGAAATTATAACTTATGATGCATAACAAGGGAGATCTTACACTACCATAATTAGGTAGAATGGAGTGGAGAAAAATCTCTTTCAGTGTGAGATAAGCCTTGTACCTGCATGACATAATCTTCTATGTGAAGTTTGATGATATAGAAGGAAAATTGCAATGTGTTGCCAATTTTCTCCCCAAAATTTTATGAAAGAATTTTTTAGGAAATCTCACTATATTATATTTTGCATCATCCCTCCTATTTTCCCAAACTGAAAATCAACTCAACCATATTAAATTTCATTTTAAAATTAATCACCTTATCTGACAGAAATTACTACTACACATTAATATATGTCAACTGGAAAGTATTTTTAGTACTTGAATATTCATTTTCCTTCATGAACCTCAATGAATTTTATTCATAACCATTATTCTGAATGAAATTTTGTTCATAACCCAAAACAACTTAATCAGAAAATACCTTCTTTTGAAATTTCTTTAAAACAGGTGAACAAGCATTCAAGATAATCCTAATTTTTACACTTTGTCAAACCCACTAATATTTCCAGCACTGCCCTCCAGTATTTTCTGCCATTCATCAGTTCCAGGAGTATTCACCTCACAAAACGTATCTGTCTAACTGACATTAATTGGCACACTGATTGGCAGAGCATAACTTACTATGTCATGAGTAGAAGTAGTCCATCTATGTCAATACCAAAGGAGAAGAGGTGGAACACATGCAGAAGAACTCAGTGTCACTACCCAGCATGGATGACAAGACTTTGCTCTCCAGGGCATACTTTCCACCATGATGCTAAACCACTGAAATTTGAAAGTGGAAAAATATAATTTCAATCCATAAGCCAGTTGTGAGTTAACACAGATGTCAGGAAAATGACCACTTTATCTTTCCTCCTAAGCCTTCTGTACCACTACCCCCACTCTTCTTCTGTCACTCTTGATTACATCTAGAGTCCAGTTTTTTTAGTGTATTGCCTGAAGCAGTTCCACCAGCCATGCTAGACTCAATCTCTCTTTTGCCCATTTCTCCCACAATTATTTTTATAACTTTTACTACAGTGTTTTGGAGTGGTGGTTATCAGCCACCATCCTACAGGTCTGCTGTAAGACCATTGCTATGTCTAAAAAATGTCCTCAGTATTTGTTTCAATCACTATACTTAAAAGAATCTTAACAAAAAATCTCCAAAAAACAAAAACCACAACCAAAACCAACAAAACCAAAGGAAAACAAAACAAAACTAACCCAAACAAACAAACAAACAAACAAAAGCAAAATAAATATCAGGTTTGAGAGACATAATAAAGGAGATATATTGATACATTATAAAGGAAGATAAATGCTCCATTTTATATGGTTCTTCTTTTCTGATATTTTAAACACTTCAGGGAAGTTTAGCAACAACAGAATCATGCAAAACAGGAACATATTTCATGTGTGCCCTTTATTCTGACTGTGAGAAGAATCTGCTTGAAGATGAATTTATTTATGCAAAGGAGAAGGCTGATGCTCTCTCAGCATTACAGTGGAAATTTGGACTACAGAGAGCAGATGCAGGAGGGGCATTTCATGTGGAACAGCCTGAGTGTTGTATCTTCCTGTTGAGGATTTGTTCTCTTAATGCAGATCACCAAATTTCACTACACTTCTACATGATAGGGTCATTAGTGTATACGACTTTGAAATGAATGTTCAGAAATTAAATATAATATTAAGATGGGAAACTGATACAACATTTTACACTGTGGGGTTTTTTCCATTACATTAAACATGAAAAATCTAAGCATTTTATAAGAGAATCGTTAATTGCTATATGACTGGACATGAATTATACTTCTTTATCTTAATTCCTGACATTTCTGTCATGAATCATCATGTCATGTTCAGCTCAGTCACTTTAGTTTATAACTTGAGACAACAAACACGACAAAATATGTCACAATAACCCAGATAATATGTCAGGAATTTTTAGGAAAAAAATGTTTTCTCTTTCAGCTTGGAGATTATCCTTCCCACCCCTCCCAACCCCTCCCCCCCTCCAAAAAAAGAAAAAAAGAAAGAATTGAAATTATGCTTTTCACAACTGCAACTGAAATAATACATTTCAAAATTTAAAATTTTTATTTATCGCTCTTTTTTTTGTTGTTGTTTTTGCTCTTTTTTTTGAATTTTATCTATATCACTAAATAGCCAGATAAATAAATATTTATAAGCAACAGAAAAAATAAATGGAAACAATTAAATGTGACTTTCATTATGGAAGAGAAATTTTGTTATTTGTTTTGTCATAATCTATTCAAGATGAGAAGATGACATTCAGGAATAACATTTATTCCTCAAATGAGCTCTTGATTATATCCAGTTTTAAAGAGACTGATTAAAGCTCAAGCATGTTAATGATCTGGTCAAGTTACAGTCTAAAACTATGTATTGAATTTATCTTGGAGCATGTCACTGTCACACCTCAATTTTCCTGTATCCCATACTGCTTCTCTATTTCTGTTTTAAATCAGGAATAAACCCAGCATGGTATAAAGTATAGCAGAACACTATGTTCTGAAAAATGAAAGCACCAGATGCTTGATGCAAAATGCAAAACCTGTCAAAAAGAGTCATAGAAAAGTTATTCTTTAAGAATACTATGTAATCTGCTTATTCCAAGACTTTTTTAGACTTTTATAGATATTATAAAAGGGGACACTGTAGACTGAAGATGTTTGCAATTTGTAGGGACCACTGTGTTGTCCAATGTTCTTCATTTTAAGGGGAATCAATTAAAACATACTTTGTCTGTGCCACATATGGTAAGTATATGATTTGTAGAGGATTCTTACCTGCCCAATACCTTTATTCTATTTCATTCTCCCTCCTCCCACCCACGTGTCCCCATCTTGGGTTAGTGGGTTCACTTCTTTCCCTTCTAATAAGAAAGAGTCTTGTGTTAAAACTGGCAGGTTGAAATGCCTGACGTGAGAATTCTCAAACTGTCTTAACTAGATTTTGGCATTTAATAAGCTGTAAACTGCTGAAGCTATTTGCAGATGAAGCCTCATTTTTGTCCATCAGCAGGGGGCTGGGAGCATAATTAATTGAGTGAAAGTTAAAAGACGGACAGCATGGTTACATTTATGCAAATATTACAGAAGAACATCTAACAGAAAAGAAAATACCTTGTAACTGATTGGTTTGGTTTTGGACCAAAATCCACAGGGTCCACTTAAACATTGCTGATTCTGCATATGACAATTAAGGCTTATAGTGGTGGGGTTTTTCAACATACTTTCTGCAATGTAAAAAATAATAGAAAAGAGAACCTTCACTAAAAGCCAAAGTTCCAAATCCAATGAGACAATTCTATTTCCGTGTTAAGGTTTTGACTGCTCTTGAATGTTAAAATACATTTTAAAAAAAGGTATTACAAAAATCATACGATGCACGTGCCATCAACCATATGCCAATCTGTGTTTTTTATTTCTTTTATTCATATCCCAATCATGCACATCCTGGTACACCAAAGAGTCCATTTATTTAAAGTTAGTTAAAAGCTTAAACCACAGAGATCAGGACAACTGCTACAGGTACTGTAACCTGGGTGCTATTTGGGGTGATCATTCTATGTTATATTGTATTTTCTTGCAAGAAATTTTGTTGAATTTTATGTCCACCTAAAAAACTAAAACTAGAAAACATAACCATTTGGATTGAAACCCTTTCCATTTTATAACTCTGAGGTTTGTATTCTATACTTGCAAGAAAATAATTGCAATCGTGTTCATTGATTTTTGACTATGCATGAAGGGCATGATGTACAGCAGATAAAAATTGTAAGAAATTTTTTCTAGGGAATTTAGACTCTAATTCCTTCTTTGTCCAGCATGTGGTTTAACCTGAAAATCTAATTCCAGCAGAGTAATAACTGGCAAATAGTTTAGTTTTATTATGCAAAGGAAATACTGTATTATTCACTTACATTTAATATAATGTGCACAGATTTCTGCTGATCTCAGCTTGCCAGGATTTGATAGATCGTTCCTATATCCTGCAGCGTTGCCAATATTCTAGAATCAGCTCAAACTAAAGCTTGGAAAGCTTGGAAGAATGTAGCTTCAGGAAATAAAACGTTCCCTACTCTTGGTACGTGTACCAACAGGAACATAAACACTTGATTGTCGGGCACACTAAGGTTTCTTTACAATGCTCGCTGCAGCAAAGCACCAGGCACCCCTAGTCAGCAGCAGCTGCTTGGTGAGGGGGGCTCCTTCAAGCACCTGTGCAACGTAGGCTGTGAACCTGGGGAGATGCCCACTGACGCTGTTCACACACATTACCATTTAAGTCCTACCATTTAAGACTCTGAAGTCTGCAGTTCTTTTTCATTCCAAGCAAAATTTATAAAAGAATTAAACTTCTTAAACTTCTAAATGCAAAGAGACTTATAAACCAGTATCTTGCTGTTTGTTCAAAGTTACCAGAGCTCTCCAGGTGTATATGCAATTGTGAAAAATGGATAAAAACCTATGTAAAGAACAATAGATCACATTAATTTTAATGTGGTTTAGCACTGAAGTTAAATTCAGCCTTCCCAATATGCAGAACTTTACTGTTGAATATTAAACAGCTTAAAATTATTAACTATTAACAAGTAATCAATTAGGTAATACCTATCTAGTAGCTGTTACAGTCCCACTGGTGGCTAGAAAAATAATCATCATTCCATTTGATGTAAAGAAGTGGAAACTTCATATTGTGTATGCCAATTGTGCAATATTGTAATATAAAATAATGCAGTGGTCAAATAGAGGAGATACTGCTGCCATCCTAAAATAAGTGGATATTTTATGATAAATTTGTATTATGTCTTTCTACATTATATTTTCATTGAACTCGGCATCATAGTCTGTAAATATATTACACTGATAAATATTTTCAATGATATATGCTCTGCCTGGAAATAACTAGCAGTCTTAAACATAAACCTACAGAAAAAAAACCCACCCAAAACTAAAGTAATTAATTTTCCTGTGAACAGCATATAACTAAAAAAAAAAAAAAGTTTTAAACATTTTAAAATCTATAATTATGGTTTAAAAATACATAACACACTCCCCACCCCCCCACCCCCAATTATGTGTTTAGGGGTATGGGGGTTTGTTTCGGTTTGTTTTAGTTTTGGGGTTTGGGTTGTTTATATGTTTGCCTGGGAGCAGAAAAGTAACAAGTCATTTCCCATGACTTTTCTTTGTAAAAGAATATATATATATATATATATATATATATATATATATATATATATATATATATATATATATATAAGAATTCTGTACAGGACTTAGAAGGAAAGTACCAAAATATACTTACGGCTATCCTCCTTATTAAATTAACAGTTAAGTTTGGAGTCCAATAACCCATCTATATAACTCAAAAGACATTATTCAGTGAGGGAATGAATAGAGAAAAGAGGAATCAGGACTTCAAAATAGCATTTGTCATACTATTTTTTATGAATTGCTTTTCTACCACGATATTTAAAAGCTGCCAGCATATGGAAACTAAGAAAGCAGATTGAACAAGAGACTGCCTTTTACTATCCACCCCTGTAGGATAAGTATTAGTAAAAACTACAGAAAATAACAGAAATAAATTTCCAGTGGTTATGACTCAGACAAGCTTATAATTCTTTCTTGGAAGCCTCATGGAACAGCAATGTAGCAAACACATGATGACTTCTAACAAAGTTGCCTGCCAAAATAACTCTATTAAGATGGATTATGTAAAGCTATATACAGGAGGCTGTAAACAGCATCAAATACTACATTTATGAGAATTACTAGGCCTTTTGTATACAATTCAGAGTGTTCTGGAAAAAAATTAAGTTGACTACATGTTGTGATATTTACACAAAATAATTAAAAACCAGCCAACACAGATGACCCAGTAGACATGTTACCCTTAGAATTTAATCTTCCTAATGATATAAGCAAATTATTTAAATGTATTCCCTCTTCATAGTATTATCAATGAACAACCTGTAACAGTGGGCCTTCTGTACCAGTAGTTTCTTCCTCATTATACATTTGATAAGAATAAATTAATGATTTTTTTCTATAGAAATATATTTTTAGATTCTGCTTAGTCAACAGAAAAAAATATGCATGGCAATAAAATAAAGATTACAGATGTGAAAACTGCAATCCAGGTAAAGGTTTTCACTAATCTGCCATTGAAGCAAGGTTCAGTAGGTCTAGAGCTGGTCCTACACTCCAGGTGTTATGATAATTAAAAGAACTCTATTTGAAAAACAAATTAAACATAAACTTTTCTTCCAGTGAAAGCAATGAAATTTTGGATTATGTTGAATGACTGAAATCTCATGTTACACTCTTCTGAAAAATCCATTGTGAAAAAAATACAAGAGTATTGGAGAGATATCTGCCTACTTTTGACATCTTTCTTGAGATTTGGAATTCATACTGCTTCATGTGAAGTTAAACAACAAAATTAAGAAGCTTGAACTGACACCTTGTGAGGCCAGAGAAAAATTATCTTCTTTCAAAGATGAAAAAAAAAAAAAAAAAGGAAAAAAAAACCCACACAAAAAACCAAACCAACTCTGCCAACAAATGCCCCTGTTTATTCACTCTAAGTTTGTCTGTGTATTTACCCATTCTAACTTCCAGTATTAGTTTTTAGCTACATTTTTTTTTTTTTCCTATGGTTGCTTTTGATAAAGGTCAACTTATTCATTGAAAGTTATAGTACAGAAAAGGATGTGTGAAAGCTCATGCTTCTTTTTAGGGGGCATGAGGATGTCTTGGCCTTTGAATTCAGCTGAAGGTCTTGAAAAACATTACTGTTAATTAATGACCCACGGTTTTTGACAAAATTTTAACAGATTAAAGGAGAAAGAAGCATATCCATGAAAAAGTTCCAGGTATTGATAAATAAAAGACTCTCACAAGAGAGGCATATACTGTTTGTCCATATTCAGACTATATCACATTACTACTTTAAATAGCTGTAAGTAGTAGTTCTGGTTGGAAAATTTATTATGAGTTTGCACTGTCATAAGAGCATTCCTGGTGCATGAATGGTGCTATACCATTAGCAGAGTCTTTTAACTCTCTGTGAACATGAAAGTTCAGCAGTATGCAGAAAGGAAATCACAAGGACTGCTATACCCTTTCAGTATTTATTCATACAGCAAAGATATCAGCACAGAAAACTAAGCTTATGTCCTGAAGAACTTTCTGATAGCAGACATTTTTAATGGACACAATTCCATCCATGTGTTTTACTAAACAGAGGATATGTTCTTTTGCATACTAGATGCAAATAGGTCCAGGAATTCAGATTCCATTTCAGGCCTTCTTTTTATTTTGATCAATAACAATATTGTTCCTCTTTTTTAGAAGTGTGATGCCTTATTTATGGGAAGTCACCTCAGAGTGATGTGCTTGAATACAGTCCATAGTTGTAAAATGTTAGTGCAACACTGTTAGTGTTTGTTACATATAGGAATGGAATATTTATGCACTGGCTGAACACTCATTTTCATAGGTCAGAGTCAGCTCTAGCATCAGGTTAAGAATAAAGCTGTGACATAATGCTGGCATGAAATGCCCATTTATCATGGTACTGAGCTGAATCATACCTGAACTGAAAACTTTAAAGCAACCAAGAGGTTGCTTTAAACATCCACATTTGATGTTTTTGTGACCTCAGATATGCTTACAAAAACCCAAATGCACTAGGAACTTTAAACCCTGATAAACCAAGATATTAAAACATATGCAAACCCCTTTTCAGGGATAATTTTATTACAAATGAACTCTGGTCTGAAATAGGAAAGTAATACCAGAAATGGTTGCTTATAATTCCCTGCTTGCTTCACTCTCACCATACCTGAAGAAGAAAAGACTGGAGACAAATGAGTTGAAATGCATTATATAAACATGTTAAAATAAATCTGTTCAAATAATTTCTATTTTTAAAGCATATTGTGCATGAATTTACATATAATTTATAATATATTTTTGCTCACTGGTTTTGGTTATTTTACAGGTACATTTGGATTCTCAAGAAAAAAAAAAGTAAAAATGCTTTTCAGGCATTTAGTTAAACAAAACTCAGAAGCAGTTATAGCTCAATTATATTGAATCTGAATCTGTAGAGATATCTTAGGACATCTGGAAACTTTAAGCTAGGTTTAATCTTCATCAATGTTAGGAACTTGACTGAAGTCACTCAAAAACATAGCCAGTGTTGGCACCTTCTATGTTGAATAATTAGAGATATTTCCTTCCAAAGGCATTTCACCTGGAGGAGGTGTCCACTACTCTTCACCACTTTTCCTAATGTCTCTGATGATGATACTCCTACGCTAATACCTCATGTTGGAGATCACATGTCTCTTGAACAGCCTGGAGGGAAGGAGGCTGAGGGGGCACTTTACTGCTCTATACAAGTGCCTAAAAAGAGGTTGTAGCAAGGCAGAGGTATCAAGCAACAGGACTAGAGGAGATGGCCCCAAGTGGTGATAAGGCAGGTTTAGACTAGATAGTATGAATAATTTTTTCATGGGAAAAGGGTTTCCAGCACTGGAACAGATTGCTTAGGGAAGTGGTGGGTTCTCTGTTCAAAAAATGTATGGATATGGCGCCTGAAGATAGGGTTTAGTGGTGACCATGGTGCTGGTGCTAGGCTGACAGTTGGATTTTGTGCTCTTAGAGGTCTCTTCCAACCTTTATGATTTTATGGCTCCAACATGAAGAACAGTCACTATTCCAGAATTCAGGAGAGAAAACACAGCTTTTTCAGAGACACAGATTAAGCTTCACAAGTTGATTCTCTGAAAGTGAAAGCAAAATTATGCTGCCTAAGATGGCAGTCTATCAAACAAAACAGGATTTATTGAAGAACATTTGGTCTCCAATACATGATACTTAATTCAATAGAGCTTTGAACTTTATGCAGAGTAGAGGAGCTCTTTTTGAGTAAAGGCTGTACTATATAAGCTACTCTGTGTGTATGTAGCAAAAAAAATTGACCTGATATACAGGCAAAAGTCATACAGGAGACATCATCATGTTTTAAAGATATAATTGATAGGAAGTTTAAAAACTACTCTGGAGTTTGGAATTCCCTGGGTTTTGTCTGCTTCATTTTCTCAAGCCTATATTTTGCAGTATTTTTATTTTATTTTATTTTTTTTTAATTTTCTCTTCATTATATCTAAAGGCTGTATACAGAAAACACTTGGGGAACAACTGAAAGGAACACCCACACAAGGGAGAAAGAACCCACAGCTTGTATTGATCTTGGCATTTTCCCATGTTGCAACCAAATGAACAAACCACAGGTGCAACCAGAAAGAGCAGGTGATCCAAACAAACTGTTATTATGATGGGAATAAATATGACTTTTTTGTCCATAATGTATTCATCTCAAGGCACATTGGTGCATCTGTTACATATTTACCAGCAGTGTTGATTTCTGCCAGAAATTTTTAAAGAATGCAAATCTCTGAATTTATACACCTTAAAGATATATTCAACAGCTTTCTTCTATTTTCGATGTTTGGATTCTTTAACTAATTAACCTAATAGTACAACTTACATTCAATAACATAAGCAATTTGTGTTTATAGACTTGTTATTCTGCATCAGAAACATAGGAGAGGAGAGTTAGGAAGACATGCCCAGATTTCAACATCAAAAGTATCATATTGTAATCAGGCACCTCTTCACAGTTCCTTTACTTTCTGTATACCTGTTCCCAGCATTGTCCCTTTTTATCAGCTTTTTCATCTGCTAGTGAAACAACAGAGAGGCTTATCCAAGCCAGTGAATAGCAATCATTTTTTGAAGAACTATGTTGTGAAAAGGCAAGTATTTAGAAGTGGGAAAAAGCTGAACCACTATATTGATCCAAGCAGGGAGGTATGTCCTAAAACCCTTAAGATAAAAAGTGTGGATGCCTTGGAAGCAGAATTCACAGCTGAAAAGGCTGAGATTAGTCTGTTGTTCCTACAGAGCACCTTTGACCACACACACCTTAGTGTGCTAGATGGACTAGCCTGGACAAGCTACAAAGCTGGATTAGGTTAGCTAGATCTGAATAGATCTGGACAAAGGCAGATGCTGTAAGGCATTTCTTATGTTCTCAACTTTACTCTTACACTATTAATTTTTACATCTACAAAATTAAACTAGGATTTCCTAAAGAAAATGTGACCTCCAGTTTACTGTCTGTTTTTTTTCACTCTAGAAGTCACACCATATCCAAAATTAACCACATATGTTATATCTTCACTGTTCCTATGCTCACATTATCCTCTTGACATTTCCAGAGGCAGCAAAACTGGGTTTTGTTCCCTGTTTCTGGGTCTTGCAGTTCTGGTTGTTCATTTACTTCAGCAGGATGATTTAGGAAAGCCAGTAGTTCACCCAATATCCTGGTGATTGGTACACAGTTCCAGGAAGCAAGAATAGTTTAAATCACATACTATAGTTCTCAAATAATTTGCAGTCATTATCACCATGAAATCATTAAGCAGGAAGTCATAATTGCTCTGGCTTTGGTAACCTCTTTCTTTGGTGATACACAGCTATACCAAATGTTCAACTCCAGTGTAGAAAATGTCTTCAAACTCATATAATTTCATGTGTATCTAAATAATGATTTAAAATTATATTCAGCTACTATAATCCCAAGTACATTTCAGGAATAAGCCTGGGACAGGAACTGTTCCCATCAGGTGGTTGTGGCTACCCTGCTTAGAGACAGCAGCACATTATAGGTGTAAGTTATGGTGCTAGCTGATCTCATTTCCAGAAAATAGTTTTAGTCTTATAGACAAACCACAGTATTTGTGAACCAAATACACTGACCACTTTTTTATACATTGTACTAGTTAAACAATTTTGTTTGCCCCTGAAAAATTTTTAAATCATTCAGAACATATAATGGGTAATTTTCATGACAAGTTTAGATGTTATCTGCTTAAAATCACTGTCAAATTATAGTAGAACCTGGATTATGGAAAAGGATAAATAGCTGATCTTTGGCACTGTGATTCAATAGTTAAATAGATATTTTTACTAAGAAACTGCTTAAAGTGGTTGCTTTTGGGCTGAGATTTTTTGCCTAGTTTTTGCTGTGGATAACTTTTAAAAGAATAGTCTTGGAAAATATTCTGTGTGGTTAGTCCTCTCCTAAGTGACTTAAATGATATTCCCTAATCCAGAACTCTAATGTCTTTATATTTTCCCTTATGATATGGAGATAGGAATTAGTGCTCATCAAAGTGGCACTCAGGACTACACCTACATTACTAAACAAACGTGATGAGAACATTGTCTATAAGGTATTAGTTGGTTCAGACAAAAAGATGCCAGGGACCATAAACAAAATTAACCCCTAGAAAATCCTGGTACACTGTTTAAATCTTTGCAACTGGCACAGACTGAGTCACATGATTTTATCAGAAACACAATCAGGGTTTTCTAATGTCTGAAACAAACCACTGAAAAACAGGGTTTGTGTCAGATTTTCCAGCACAGATATAGAATATGCTACAGAGTAACACTGAATAAGCTTGCTTTTATTTCCTTTTAGAATACATATAAGGGATCAGCTTCTCAACACATGCAAGCTGGTTACTGAAATCATGAAAACAGAGGGAAATTTAAAACACTGATAGGCATGTATCTGTATAAGGCCAGACAGGTACACCAGAAACAACTCCTTAAAATCCTTGCAAGGCTGTTGAACTCCTTCAGATTTTCAGTGCCATAGTTCAGAATAAAGGTTGCAAACTAAATTATATAAAAGATTAAATAGAGAGATGATTAAATCTTTGTCTCTCAAGAGTGACCACTGAACTTAATCTTTTACAGGAAGGATGACCTGTTTTTAGTATCTGAGCATTTTGTGGGAATTGTACGCTTTTCCCACTACTCATTGTAATTATAATTGTTTATTTCAGAACTCTGTCTTGACAATATTTTCTCCACTGGCTCAGACAGATAGACCTGGAATTGTATCAGAACCAGACCATTTAAATAAATCATTTTAGTGTGGGACATTCCATCAAAATGCAGATATCAAAAACTGATCAGATGAATCATGTTTATTTTCCCCCACTGATTGCAGGTATTGTAAATTGATTAGTTTGGGTCTATATATCTCCATTACATGTCTTAGATGAGATGAATTCCACTATAGGCATTCAGAGCTGGTAGTAAAGGAACAGCTGTATTTCACACAACTGTGAAACAAATGCACAGTGCCTGGTCTCTGTGTAAGACTGCCATAAGAACTAAGAAACAAAAATCTAAGAACAAGGAAGCAATGAAAGATTAGATAAAGCTACCAAATATTTATCTGACATGAGTGCTGTCTAGGGTGCTTGTTTGTTTTGCCTGTCCTCCTCCATCCCTCAAAGAAATGACATCAGAGTTTTCAGGGAGAGAAGTGAAGACTGCAGGCAGGCTTACACATGTTTCTACATGTGCATACAATGAGTGCCTTACAATGATTTATGATTCCAAAAAAATGACAAATGGACAGTGATGGCACATGTCACACACTGCTCTAAGGTTAGCGTTTAAAACTGTGCTTAATGTGAAGTGAATATAGGTCAGGGGTAGCTTAAGAATGGTCTTGAAAAGGAAAGTTAAGAGATGGTATTCAATGTGATAGAAAGGGCAAGACTCACAATGATCTAAAAATTTCTGGTGACACAAAGTTATGAGAGTCTGAAAAGTGTTCTAGTTTTGTGGAGACATACCACAGACCATGAATCAGAGCTTATGTGCAAGGAGAGCCTAAAAGTTTAGATATATCCTGGAAGTAAATTAGTGTTGTTACCCAATGCACAAGCAGGATAATGGAGGTAGCATCATGGCAGAGGTAAAAGACTGCGATGGAAAAAAAATAAGGTTCTAAAGAGGTAGGTAAATCTGTACAGGGGGAAAAAAATCATAGTCAATGTTACAAAATATTCTCTGTAGTTGTAGTGTCTGTCTTCTACAAAAATGAAGACTTAGCAGCAATTCTCCATTATGGCAGCCAGTGGAAAAAAGTTATACAACCTACTGCATAAACCATTAAAAGTAGATGAATCACAAGTTATAAATGCCAATGAAAGTAGCCTAGACAATAATCTCAAAAATCTTCATACTGTAAAGGTGTAAGATATAACTTCACCAATAATAAAATAAATAATAATAATAATAATAATAGTGAAAAAAAGGACAGATCTGAAGGATAGCTCTGTAGAAATCCCATGAAAAGTTATACTGCTTTGATATTTGTACTTGTCCAAAGAAAGTTTTAAAGTAATAACTGGGTAGGCAGGAGGACAGAATATGCCAATTGCGAGAAATTAAGATTTCTTCCTGGAGTTTCTGTCTTGAATTCCTTGAGCTCCTGGAAGAAGAGCACTGAATGGAGGACCTTGCTGATTAATCCAATACAACTGGCTTGCAGCACCAGTTCTGGAGTTGCAGGGTGAGACAAGAGAAGAGGCTGAGAGATGGATTTGTTCATCATCAATAGAAGAGGGCTTGTATCTTACAGTAATCAACAACTACCTTATGAAAAACTATAAAGAAGACACAGCCCTGTACAAGAATGTCCTGAACATAATCATGAACCTAGTTTTCACACTGGAAATTCTGTCTCAAAAAAAAAATAAAAAATATTGAGTGTGGGCACACTCTGAAACGGGCTTCCAAGAGGTACTGTTGTGTGTCTGTCCCTGCAGAGATTCACAACTCAGCTGGACCCAGAGCAATCTATTATTACTGGATATGCTTTGAGTGAGGCATTAGACCAAAAACTTCCAGAATTTCTGAAAAAAAATCCATAAGACTGTGTGATTCTAAGAAAGAGCAAGATTTGTTTTTCTTTTAGACCTAAACGTTTGAAGACTGCTTATATTACAAGGGCAGGAGGGGCAGAAAGAGTGTGAAATTAACTGACTAGTATAAGAGGAAAAAAAAAATCATGGCCCTGAAGAATGAGATTTTCTTCAGATTTCAACAAGATGAAGACTGATTAAGTCTGTTAAACTAGGCTTCTGAAGAGTAAATAGAATCATTCTAGTGCTAAACAAAAAAAAACTTGGGATCTACAATTTGTCAGTTTTATCTCAAGTTATTGCACATATTTGCCTGATTTGGTTTTAATTTCTTTCTAAGTTAAATATTTTTTAATTAATTTCTAGCTAAAATACATTACTTACAAGTAACCATTAGGGTTGCAACAAGACTACACCTCTACCTTCAAGTCTAGTACTTTAGCAAAATTTCACCTATTTATAAACTCAATTTTCCTAACTGTGAAACAATATGAAAAGTTTGCTTTGTAGTAACTTAGCTCTTCAGATAGTGAGAACTATTGCTGTTCATACTGTGGATTCTGAAAGGATTAAAGACAATTTTTTTCCCCCTCTCAAATACCTGAAAGTCCTTTGTCTATCTCCCACAGAAATCTGTGTATGTTGACTCCAAAGGAGCTACTTCATGTTGTTTGGGTTAGTCATTTTTGCAGATTTATTTGATGTATGCAATGTTTTACAAGCTCTCAAGAAAAGCATTTCCTAGGAACAGCAACAGCAAGGCTGAAATGGGGACTGCAGAGGCAGCAGGCAGTACAAACAGGAAAGCACCTGGGAAAAGGCACCTAGAGCCCAGCCATGTCCCTGTTAGAACTTCCAGGCCCTAATGGTTAAGAAGCAAATAAAGACAGCTATTTTTAACAAATTTTTATAAACTCATTACTCAATTTAAATAGGACCTTCTATACAAAGATAATTATTTTTAAAAAAATAATCATACAATTAAAAAAATATTCTCGCCATGGCCCTTTAAGTTGCCAGCCAAATATCAATATATTTTTAAAAAGTGAAAGATATTATAGTAATTTGAATGCTTATGATTGTTATGCCCTATTCCATTTTATATATGGGTCCTATGATTTATTGACATCCCAATATAAATGGTTCTTTATTTTCTATTCATCCTAACCTTGGTCAAATAATACCACCCTACTTCTCTTCACAATATTTTCCTAATATCTCAGCTCATTTAATTCTATTGATCCACTGAAGAGTATAATGGCAATGAAACTGGAATTAATAGCACCTCCCTTCTCCAATGCTAAGAGCTTTCCTATTTAGTCTGTGGACCATCACACAAAATCATAAAAGTAGACAAAAAAGCAGACTGACCTTTATCAGCTACTATTGTGTTGCAAAATTCAGCAAAGCCCAGAACATCATTTTCAGTTTTATGGCTCTGTTTTCTTAAATAATAAGGGGAATGGAGGGGAGGAACTGACCCCTGTTCAGCATTTACTTAAGCAGAATTGGCATTAATAGAGTATTCTGTCAAAAATTCAAGCCCAGGAAAATGTATGGCTTTGTCCACAGCAGCAGCTATCTTAGTAGATTGCACTGTCACTGCTTCACACAAAGAGCATTGCAACACCATTAGTGGACATAAATAATGCACAAGCTCTTATGCAGTACTCAGCTAAGTGCATGGAAACCTTGGGCTCCTGTTGTCAGAAATTCAATGGATTAGTACCTAGATTTATTTTAAGTCTGTAAAGCACTTTGTTCTTGACAGCGTTCAAAGTAGAAAGAGTGCTATCCTGAATGTGCATCTTAATACTGTCATTCTTGTCTTGTAAGAATAGATGAAATATGAGATGCAATACTTCTTTTTAATATTTAAAAGTTTTCACTGAGTGGACACAGTACACACATGCCTAACTACATACGTGTATATATATATGTATGTATGTATGTATACGTGTGTGTGTGTTAATAGATATAGGAACACAGTAACCCCTGGTTATCTTATTGATCTGGAAATGGAAAAGATGTATATGCAATGGGATATATTATATGGGATATATAATTAGCAATGAAGAGTATTGTCACTATTGAAGATTATCAAAATAAAAGCTGATAAACAAATATAGGGCCTGGTGTTATTATTATTGCCTGGTTTACTTTGTAAATGAGACGTGCCCTCTGCCAGATTCCTATATAAATCTCACATTTACATTTCCATTACAGCACAAATGTTTAGCTTCTAGAATGAGCTTTGCTGAGAGGAGATCATATAGTTAAGTGAGATGATCATGAATATTTTAATCTAATTATTAATATCGAGAACTCAGAAAATCCTTACTTACCACATATTGAATAGTGATCTTGTACAAGTTTACATCAAAAAACAAACTTCCTAGTTGAAAACAAAGCAAATCAAACCACACACACACACTCAAACAAACCACAGAAGTTTTCAAACCCATCATTGAAATGCATATATATTATGTTCAAGAAACTGTTTCACAGCAATAGAGACTGTGGGGTCTATTTGCCTCGTGATGTTCTGGAGAGTTAAGCATGATAATCCCCCATGCATTGAAAGGATAACAGGACCCTTTGTGTAGATTAAAAGCAGTTTTCTATTGATATCAGGGTGGTAATGCAGGAACAGCAATATCTCATGTGAAGGTCAATCTTTCACAATGCCACTAAGACATAAAATCTTCGTTTGAAATAATAACAGTTACCTTTTCTCTTTGCCTGCATGGTCCATGAATTTCCACACAATTCATTGAACCAGCAGTCAATGAACTATTCATTATTGAACCCAGTGATTTAAAAGTCACAATATGTACATCATTAATGCCCATTTTATGGGGGGGGGGGGGGGGGGGGGGGGCGAAGTCACATTTCAGAAATCTTGCTAGGATTTGAAATATGCTAAAATCAGATTGCAGTAAATATAGAACAATCTTTGAAATAAAAATTCAGAATTGTTTTATTGCCAACCTTATGATATCTGTAGCAATCCCCATTCTCGTTGACAGGAAACTTAACTATTTCTTCCTTTAAGTACTGGAAGATATACGAGATTCTCAATTTAGCATGCAGAGTTCTCCACCAGATGCAAAGCTATTGCTGTGCATACAGTCTCATGTTCTACAGATTGCAACAAAACTTCTGTAAGAGCTGTTCTGCAAGTCTTCCCTACCTCACAAAAGCGGGAAGGAAGGGAGGCAGGCAGGGCAGGCAGGCAGGGCAGGCAGGCAGTCGGGCAGGCAGGGCGGCAGGCAGGGCGGCAGGAAGGAAGGAAGGCAGGAAGGCAGGAAGGAAGGCAGGAAGGAAGGCAGGAAGGAAGGCAGGAGGGAAGGAAGGAAGGAAGGAAGGAAGGAAGGAAGGAAGGAAGGAAGGAAGGAAGGAAGGAAGGAAGGAAGGAAGGAAGGAAGGAAGGAAGGAAGGAAGGAAGGAAGGAAGGAAGGAAGGAAGGAAGGAAGGAAGGAAGGAAGGAAGGAAGGAAGGAAGGAAGGAAGGAAGGAAGGAAGGAAGGAAGGAAGGAAGGAAGGAAGGAAGGAAGGAAGGAAGGAAGGAAGGAAGGAAGGAAGGAAGGAATTTTGTTTCTGATACAGCATTACTACTGTGTAAAATATTCATTTGGCTTTAGTTATGTTTTAATATATCTTCTTTAAACACTTGAGCATGCAGCCTGACAATATTGAAACTTGCAGCAGACGCGTGCCTCTAAAATGCCGGCTGTGCTCATTCAGCACAAGCACAACAGGTACCCAACAGCGCCGAGCACTTTTGCGAGCCACCATCAATAGGTGGCGCTTTTCCCCTTTCTCATTTCATTCAGCTCCTATGCAGCTTCTATGGAAAAACTCTTCAGAGGTGATTTTCAAAAACTTACATTACTTTCTAAAAACTTTCATTGCTTGGGGAAAACGGCAAATTTTGATCAGTGGATAGACTGTTTTATTCAATTCTGCACAAAAGATGACCAAAGCAGCATGAGTCATGGGATTAATGACTTTGACACAGAAATGTACCTTTTCCAAAATTATAAGAAACTTGGTGCTATGGCTGGCATAATTCTTAATTGTTTTTTGTTTTTGTTTTTTTTTTTAATAAAATAGGAAGACATCTGACTTTCAAAGAAAGTTACCTTTTATGACTTGGCCACATTACTGCTGATCTGATTAGAATTTTTAAACATTTAAATGAAAAAAAAAATTTGCTGGAACTATTTGTCTAAATAATTAAAATTCTTGGTATTAAAATATGCAAAGTATGGGTTTGCTTGTTTTTTATTTTCTTCATCTTACTATAGTGAGAAAAGAAACTTTCCAAATATTATTATATCTATACTAAAATGACATTTAAATGTGTGAACAGACTGCCTATTGTTACACATTCTTTTACACATTATTTTAAATTATTTTGCACATTAATTTAACTGTAGCATGATAAAAGGTATTAAAAAAATATTCTAACTTCAAGCCTGGTTCAGCTGTGAAACCTATTTTTACATCAGATTTCATATTAATCTCCATTAGAAGGGAAAGAGATGACTTATCATAAGAGAACAGAGACATATTTAAAACAGCCTTACATTCACAAAAAAGGAGAGAATACATACTCATTTATGCACATACACATGTGCACAGAAGGGAATATTGTATATTCATATACAGAATCCTATTATTCCCAGAGTAGAGTTGTTTTAAAAGCAAAGAGATAATTGATTAGCAGTGCAAGATATTTTCTAATGCTGGAAGGCAAAGCAAAGTTTCTTATCTGGTTTCTGTTATCAATATCTTAAAATTAAAACTACATTTCAAGAGCAAAATTATGATATCATGATAAGAAGTTTCAGCCGTAACTAAGACTTTTGCATTGATTAATAACAGGAGTTAGAAGGTAAAAGCAGTTTCCTTTTTAAGAGAGTGATTCTTTCCCAGGAGGTTGCTCCACATAAAGGAAAGCACAAATGTGAAGATCAAGTGGTTTCCAAGGTTATCAAATTAGAACAGTGTGTGTCAATAGCTTCATCCCATGTTTTCGCTCCACATGCTGCATACTTATATTACCAGATTTTAAAATATATTCATATTAATGGCTTACAAATTCTTGCAAGATTTTTTACGGAATGATAAGATGACCAGAGAAAAACTTAAATTTATAAATTATTAAAATGTATCACAGAATCACTGAATGGGATATCTGGAGGCCAGCCAGTCCAATCTCCTTGTCAAGCAGGGCCATCTAGAAACATTTGCCCAGGATTATGTTCAGATGCCTTTTGAATATCTTCAAGGATGGAGACTCCATAACATTCCTGGGTAGCTTGAAAATATCTATAAAGTAAGACTTGTAGATTTCCAAGAGAAACACTTGAAATCATGATATTATATTTGAAATTGGTTTCTTAAAATCATTACTGCAAATGTATCTTGCCAAGTCTATAAGCCAACCACAGTCTTTCTACCTTTTCATTAACTCTTCAGTTAGACCCTAATCCAAACAAAAAATATGTTTGTACTGTTTGATTCTATAGTACCTCCGTGTGCTCTTTGGCACCTTGTGAAGTTAGAGGGAATGTCTTATGAAATTTGTGTCTCTAATTAGTGTTTCTCAGCACCCAAACATTACATGATTGTAACAGGAGGAAGAGTGTCTTCAGTAAGGATGATTAGTAGTGACTTGAGAGTAGAGACACCACCATGGGACAGAAGGGGAAGAGAAAGGGAATATGGAGACAGGCATTGAGGCAGAACAGGGGGACACCTTTCCAGAGACTTCAGCAGGCCCCTTGTATGTTTGTTTTTTATACTCCTTGTCTAATAGCAGGCATAAGTTATTATTTTCCTTTTTTTTCATATTCCCTGATTCAATAAATCCTATACATCAGAGTTCAAGTCATACTTATGCAGATACGGAAGTATTTTTCCAAAATGGACCACACCTGATATCCTCAGCTATCAACATATTGATTCTGCAGGCCCAAAACATCCATTCTTCTCAAATGCTGCTTTGCTAAAGTTGGAACTTGTCCAAACATACTCTAACAAAAAGCTTACTAACATATAGACTTTTGTGTACAATAGAATATAATGGATGAACAAAAAGGAGCTAGCAAAAAACTCTAATACTGACATGGCTTGTTTAAATGCAAGTTTGCTTAACATTGCCTTGTGTTTAGATCCTGCATTGCTTGAGGCTTGGATAATAAAGGAGGCTGGTCAGATTCACTTTCCTTAATTGCTGGTTTCTAAACAGATCTTATTGTCAGGCAGTAAGACATCATAAGCATGAGAACAAATATAAACAGATAGATACATAGACCTTGTTTCTTAATACGTTCACCCCACAGCATATAGATAAATTTAGAACTATAGGAAATATTTTATTCACTGAGGTGAAAGAAACAAACAAACACAACAAAAAACACACAGACAACAGGTTAATTTGGGCTTTGATTATTTTTTTCATTTTTGCATTTCCATTGATCAAAGCTTCCCCTAAGAGTTATTTCTTAACACCTACATATTTGGCCAAATCTATGAAACTCAAATACATCAAAACTCTAAAATTTGTGCAAACTGGTTTAAAAGTCATACATGTGTTTGCTAAATATGTCCTTAGATCATATCTATGTGAAAGGAATTGCAATTTACAAGCAAATGTTTGGTTTTATCTCTTAAAGTATATAATTATTTCTTATGAATATGCGTGTTTACAGTGCACTCCATAATATCCTGCAATTTACCAGGAAAATTATGACTGTTTCACTATATTTAACATAATAGTAATGATTAACTGTGTGTTTGGGGATACATTTTCCAAGAGTTTTGGAACTTTATCAATGCAATTCACTTGGACATTACAGAGCTTGGATGGCTGAAATTTCATGAAGTATTTTAAAGTTTCTAGGTCCATTTTTATGTTAGTTGTTCCTCCTAGGGATAAATTTATATCTTAGAATTAAAGTTTCTTTGACTTTTTTTTTTATTTATTTTTTATTTAGTTCTCAAAAGATTTTTTTTTTTTAAATCACATATATTTAAAATACAATACCAAGTGATCCTAATTCAGGGATGATGCCTCTAAAAAAAGGGAAGAATTAGATAGAGTTTAATCCAGAATTCACCAAGCTGATAAATGGATCCTGGGAACAGAAAAAACCACATTCCTATAGAATTCCATTTCAATTAAAAGATATCCCTTAAAAAAACCCTACTGCTTACTTGACACCTGTCCAAAATATTCGATGACAGGCTTCATTTCTCAAACTATTTCACATACTAGAATCTAATCAATCTGTCCAGATTATCATTCATAATTTGCATAGTATATTGAATGCTCCTATCCATATTTTATCCTGTGTTTTCTCATCATCAACTTTCAGCAATCATCACAAATTTAAATAAGAATTTTATCATTCTCCTGATGACATTGGTATATGAGAAAAGTAGATGAGGAAAACTGGGTTTCTAACTTTGTATGGCAGTCTTAACCATTTTTTAACAAAAAGGCATTGAAAAATCATAATCTGACTCAGTTTTAAAGTACAGGATAACAAATTTCATGTTGTCTAAACATGAACTAAAAAAGAGAGTGATCTCATCAAATATTTGTGTTTTTTTCTCCTGTGGGATTTCTTTTTTTTTTTTATGTAGGTGGCCAGCTCTACAGAATGGAAGATCTTGAAACCTACGGATATACCTCTATATAATTTATTACCTAATTAGCTGTAATTTAATACATTCTTAGTAAAAAAAAATAAAATATGAGAGCTATTGTAACTTCTGTGATCTGGAAATGGATTTCCTTATGCCATGCATTTGTTTGGGGTTTTTTTCATACTTGTAGCCTCCATCTATCCCAGCTGTTGTGACCTCAACCTCACTAAGCCTGTCGATGCACTGTATTAACATTTCAGAGTTTGGGTGTTTGTTGGGATAAGTCATGTATCTGCATGTGGGTCACTATAAACTAATATATATGTGTTTTTGAGTTTGAGAAAACCAGTACAGAAGTTTAAATCTATGAAAATGCTAGAATTCAATGGTGGAGATTCCTGGTCTAAGTAATTTCTCTCTAGTTTCAATTTGTGTATTTGTACTTCAAAGTAGACTCCTAAGAGAAGTCTATTTGGGCTTAAAATATCTATGTATTAATTGCAATCTGTCTATAATAAGCTTGTTGGGGGAAAAAAAAAAAAAAAAGACAAAACCACAAAACATCCCAGACACAACAACAAATAAATAACAAAACCAAACTAGACCAAAATAAATCAATCTGACAATTTTTTTTTTAAATTTATAACAAAATCTAATGCTTCAACTTTTAAGTCAAAGTCATCTTAGGTCAATTGCAAGATTAACACTGTATGTGGAGACATTCAACCATCTGAGGACTAAAACTTGCATTGATTCCCCAAAGTACTCTACATTTCCATGTAACTGAAACCCAGTCTGATGGTGAAGCAAATTCCGTAAGAAACTTCTAGTGTATTTATATAATTAAAATACCTTTTGTTTTTTTTCAAGATCCGTGGAGTACATTTTGTTACAAAAAGGCAGCTATATATATTCTTTTCAAGGATAAATGCCCATATGAAACTGCTCAGCAGTCAACAGAAAACGAAACATTTCAAGAAGCTTCAGTAGCCACGTGGGGCTACGCAGAGGTTGATGATCATGGGAAATTCTGTGATAAATGTGTTATTGTGATTAGGAAAGAGTTTCCCTTCTCTGCTGTCTCCTGTTCATTAGAACCATAGCTCAGTAACCTCTTCCAGATTTTTAGACTAATTCAATTCTCATTTAGATGTTACTAGAAAATCTGCAGGCCTTGTGGCATTGTTGACCTGCTTCAGCTTTCTGCCTCTTAATTTTCCCTTGCTCTTTTGCCGCAAAATCTAGACATACAAGCAAGCATAGCCCCAGAAGTTAAACAGAACCTTTGGAACTATCTTTTGATATCTTGAGTAGGAAAAAAATCTCCAACTCTTCGCAGTTTGCCTTTAGAGCAGAAAATCATTATGTATTTGGTCACAGGGGCTAATAAAGCTAATATAAAAACATAATTGAAAAATATAATTAAATTGATTTAAGACATGTGATTAGAAGTTTGATGTCACAAACTTCAGTCATCAGTGTAACATTTATGATTCAATAGCCCCTTTGGGTTTGTAGAACTGGCTTCTCTCTCTGTGGTAGAATCTATGATGAATTTGTATATTAAAATCTCCTGTATTCACATTGCGTAAATATGCAAGAGCATTTTTAATAAAAATCACCTTTCATTGCATTCTATTGCTCTCACATGTAATATACCTAAACAGAGATCACCTGTAGAGATTGAACCCGAAACCTTTAATATGGGGTTTCTTCCTTTTAAAAGAAAGAAACTCAATCAGCCACTAACACTTGCAGATCATATTCTCCTGGTCTGCTCATTCAATACAATGAATACAATGCAGATACCCAGTGTAAAAGCAAGATAAGGCTGCTATCTGGACCATTAATTCTTAATTGCTTTGGATGTCATTCTTTCAGCACTGACTGAATGAATGAGCACTGCAGTTTTAGGTATAGCCAAAGGAGATTGGTTTGATTGGTCCTAAGTTTAATTTCTGCCCTGTTGTGGAGCCTCTTATTTTCCCATCTCCCTGAAATGAGGACGTCAGAAAAAGTCTGCATATCTTGTGGCATATGTATATTTATGTACTGTACTGGGTGCAGGTGTCCAGGTCCTGGCAGAGAGGGGCTGCAGGGGCTGTGTGAGCTGGTTCCAGATGATTCCAGATGGTTCCAATGGACCCACCTCAGGGCGTGGCTGAGCCCTACAGCCAAGATTGTGATGCCTCAGGGAAAACATATTCAAGAAGGGACAAAATGCTGAATGGTAGAGAGGAGAAATAGGGGGAAAAGGAGGATAAACAGCCCTGCAAACACCAAGATCAAAGAAGGAGGAGAAAGATTGTCCCACAAGATAGAGGAGAAATTCCTCTGGAGCCCACAGGAGACACTACAATGGACCCTGTTTTTCCTGCAAGACTGCAGTTCAGCCCAAGCTGAAGCAGGGGAAAAACACAGAATCAGAGAATTTTTTGTCTTGGAAGGGACACTAAAGGCCATCTTGATTCAATCTCTCTGCCAAGGACACCTTCCTGTAGACTGAGTTGCTCAACATCCTGTCCAAGCCAACCTTAAGACGATCTCTGTGAGACGGAAGGATCAGCAGAGAACTATTTTGAACCAACCACAGCTCCCATACTTCATCACCATCACCCTGTCACATGCTGGATGGAGGGTTAGAAGGTTGAGGAACTGGAAATGAAGGACTGCAATTGAGTCAAAGAAAAGGAGCAGAGCCAAAGGTGTTTCTAATTTTTCTTTTTCATCATCCAACAATATTATTAGAAAATGGGCAGTAATTTAAATTAATTTTCCCCAAGTTGAGACTGTTTTGCCTGTGACAGCCATTGGTAAGTGATCCTCAGTCTTTACCTTGACCCATCCTTTTCCCCTGCCCTATTCCCTTGAGGAGAAGTACGAGAGAAGCTGGGTCAGCACCTGGAAGCCAGCCAAGGTCAAATCACAAATTGCCACAGTGTATGCCTATGTACACACACACTATTTTAGGTACACGACTAATAATTAATATTTAAAACAAACAAAAACATAAAATAATTGCCTTCTGTAATGCAGTTACCTAGATAGTATAATTTTAGTTTATATCAAAAGCTACTGTAATGATATTGGTTTTTTTTTTTAATTGTTGCAATTGCAAACTTAATTATGAGTAAGCTAAGCTTGTGCTGAAATATCCTGATAATCCTACAGTATTTCTTAAGAGGTTTCTAATGGATAGTGTCTTCCAATCAGAAAAGAAAAAATTAAGGATTTTTTCCCCCTACATCAATTTAAAACATAATTAAATATATCTGTTAAAATTAGAGTTAAAAAGAGATGTCTGGGGCTAGTTTCCAAGTAGAGCAGTGTAACTCTGTAAGACTTGAATAGATGAGGATTAATTTGTTCTAGATGAGGTCTGACACAAAATATCTATTTCTAGGTCAAATTTATGAGCTTCATATTGCTAGAAATGAAAGAATGGAACAGATAAACATTTGAAAAGTAGCTATTACCTTACTAACAGAACAACAACAACAAAAACCCTTGATATTAAGTCAGGTCAGGTGTGCTGGAATAATATCTTTTAAGTCAAATATGTATTGTAAATCAAAATATCTCATAGCATGGACTGTAGCTCAGTTAATAATTAACTAATTATAAAATTGGAAAATAAGCAATGAAACAAATGACACTGTTTTTAAAAATAGCAACCCTATGTGTGTCCACGTAAAAATAAATGTCAGTTACTGGCTATGAAATCTTTAAATTATGTTTGGAAATCCACATCACTGTAATTATCAATCTAGACTGCTGTATGATATACTCAGGATTACAATATGAAACACTTGTCCACAGCAGGTAAAATCATTCTTGCATCTCTTTGCAGTTACTGAAGTTTCATATTTTCTATTGTTTTGTTCAGGAATCTATCACATCAATTTAGTCTTTTATTCTTTCTGAAATGAACAAATGAACCAATGTTTCTTTTAGGGTAACAGTTAATATGTAGTAATGTCTTTATTGATTTCTTCCAGCTGATCTTTAATTAGTACTGTCTCTAATTTAACTTTAGCACTGCAGACTTTTCTAGAATGGGAAACAGAACAGAGGCAGAAAACAGTAAAAGCAGGGGTATTCGTTGCATGAGTAATAACACTATGTCTGTCAGGTACAAGCACATTGTTTAATTTTCCTTGATAAGAAAAAGGCAAAGCTAAAAGGTGTTAGGACATCTTTTTAGTCCTGTTTTATGTAATATAAATTTTAAAAAGCATTATTTCTGTTTGTGAAAGTAAAGAGAAACATTGTTTTATGGAGGGAATTAGTTACTTGTTAGTGAAATTCTCAAACTCGGGAAGCTTATGAATACAATCCAGAAGTTTGAGCTGTGAGACTGCTACACTGACTTCAGAAACATGATTCCTAAATTCTGGCCTTGTCCCTAAGACTGCTTTTTGTCTTACGGTTTTGGTTTGGTTTTTTTCCATTTTAGAAACAAACAAAAATTCTCACTGAAAAAAATGTAATGAAGGAAGAATTTCAAGGTACATCTCTTCATTCCTATGCTCAGATTTATTCTATTTGCTCTATAAAAATGCTTTCTTGTGTAGAAAAATACAGATAGATACAGAAGAAAGATACAGAAAAAGGTAAATGCAGCTATGCTTCTAAAATTTTTGAGCAGTGTCTTGATTTATGCTTCTAAAATTTTGGAGCAGTGTCTTGATTCTATGTGTGCTTTACTGACCAGACAGGCTAAAATATAATTTCTTAAAACAAGAGACTTCCTTTCTTTCCCTTTTCATTTCCCTTTTCCCTCTGTTATTTCTGCAGTACTCTCAAAGACAAACTTGGATAAAATCTTCCTTTACATGGAAAGACTGAAACTCAGGCAAATATTCTAATCACAGAGCTTTTATATGAAAATGTGGGTCAATTCTTTTATATTGACCACTTAATGAAAGCAACTACGTTTGCACTGTTTAGTAAGTTCCATTCTACTTAACTGCATATGGAGTTTCTCTAGGAAGCCTTAATAGCTGAAGTGCTTTTGATTAAGTGTGAAAAGAACTAGTTTCTGAAATGTGGTGGGATTTCAGCAACATGCATATACCTCTCAAAAGAAATAGCAGTTCCACACGCTTAAGGAAGTTTTCAGATTTTCAGCTTTCAAATTTGGTTTTCAATCAAAGGACCTAATTGCAGGCATCCAAATCCTTTTATACAATACACTATTAAACAGCTTTTTCCTTTTTCCCTTTTTTTTTTTTTTTTTTTTTTTTTTTTGGCATGCCAGCTATATCATTCTGGGATCAACCCAAAGTATTGGCTGACTCCAAAATAATGATCAATCCAAGTGCCAGGCCAGGCAGCTAAAATATCAGTATGGACTTAGGGAAGCTGAGGGGTAATTGCATGGAGAGTTACCAGGGGTAAATATAGGTGACTTCATTGTTGCAGACCCTTCCACTGGAGCTAGTAGAGTGACCAAGAGTGACCAGGTGAGCCAGTTGTCCTGATTTTACCTTACAGTCAATGAAAAGTAGCCATGTTTAGTGTAAGATCCATCTTGTACCTACACATACATATCAAATGAGTCAGAAAAGTGACTGTGAAAGGGTCTGGTTGTCTATGGTCTAGACCATCATCTATGCTTGGCCAGAATAAATATCAAAAATGGCTTTGTCAAAACAACTGATAGTCAAAACCCCCACATTCTGACACAAAAGACCTATTTACTGCCAAGTCATTTATCTCCTTTTTTCAGGAAAGTAATGGATAGAATGGCTGTGAGGTTCTGAACTGACTTAAATAAGAATTTTCTGACCCTTCTCAGCTTTTTTTTTAATAGTACAGAGACTCCAAAGGTCTTTCTGTGACCCTAATTCCTGTTTCTTCACCATGTTTCAGTGCGAATGTTTGAATTTGCATTGTCTGAATACAATGGTTTCTACAACTAATAACAGACTTCACAAAAAGCATGAGTTATTGAGGATTAACTATGACACTAAAATAACAAAGTCATTTCTGAAGAGGTGAATTCATGGTTTCTGTGGATACCTTTTGCTGCTCATCTAGAAGCATATCTAAGAGACAGAAGTTAACTGGAGACTGGTTTCCATGCTCAATAAAATATGCACCTTCTCCATGACTAGAGTAGATCAGGAAAATATAAAACATATTTGCAGATTCTTAAAAATCTTATATGTATGAAAAATACTACTATTTTTTATTATTATTGAAAACACAGAGTTAAATAATTTTGCCATGTCTCCTTAGTTAAAAAAAAGCTCATTAAACAAAATGTTTAATAAATTCTTTCTGGTGCAAACAGATATTTGCATGTATGTTCCATAAAAGACAAAGAAATTCTGTTCTCTGAAGATTATACTAGTCTTAACCTAGTTATGGTTGAAATGAATATGAAAATACAAATATATTAAAATATTTTTCTATGATATATGTATTGTAAATAAATTGCTCAAAATTACTCCAAAGCATGTCTTCTTAAATTAAATAATTTACAAGTCTTTCCAGTGTTCTAAATAAAAACACATAATTCCTATTCCATATTTACATAAATAGTCTGCATAATTGTTCTTTTAGCATGGTTATTGCATTGGTTGATTTGACTAATATTAAATATGTATGAATTTCCTGCTATTCCCTAGGGCTCACAGAAACAAGATGAATCTCAAGAGACTGGTTTAAAGTTTAGATTTAAAGAAGAAAAGCTTTACAGATCCAAGCATCTTTGAATCTTTTTTCATTGATGAAGTCTAATTTTCACCTCAAGTAAATATTTAATAAATAATTATTACTTGAAGATCTACAAGCAGTGCCAAGATTAAGTAAATTATTTGTGTCTCTTTTTTCAAGATTTTAGACAGTTCTACATACAACCAAACAAAAGTAGGACATGATTGATCTTAAGCATATTGACTTTTTGCAACACCTTTCACACTGATGAATTAAAATTTTTCAGTCCAGCTGACCAACTAAGTTTCTATATTAGTCTTGGAAAATGCAATTCTTTTAACACTGTCCTCCAAAAATTGCTTCTACCTTGCTAGCTGTAGATAACAACTTATAATGACTATCAATAATAATATTATAGATATAATAAAATTTAAATAACATGGGTAACATTTTTCTCATGCTGATAAAGTGGTAATCATTTTTTATGCATGAAAAAATCTTGTGAGCTACAATACAGGTATTGTCATCAACGGACTTGACACTGCCACTGTTGCAAACAGTGAGTTTACACAGGAGACAATGGGATTGAAAAGTATAGCATCCTGTTAAAAGAAAAATGCATTATTTTAAGTGTAATCCCTTCAGAAGATAGTATATATGTCTGATTATACTGATAATGCATTCTTAAGGGTGCCTTAATGTACTCTTAAATGCTGTACACACAATCCTGGAGACATAAAATTGTTTGGTTTGGAAGGAACCTTAAAGATCACCTAGGTTGTTCAAAAATGCTTCTAAAACCAGTTCCTACACAGATAATGATGAACTCTTCAAAAGCACCTAAACTGTATAGGGAAAAATCCCACTAAAATAAACAAGGAATTATCTGGAGTCTTAGTCAAACTATAGAAACAGGATGTTTTGAAACCATGCCTTTTGGGTTGGTTAGATATACATGTGTGTATAAATGTATATATACATTTATATATACATTTATATATATATAAATATATATATAAATGTATATATATATACATGTATATATATACATGTATATATACATGTATATGTATATATACATGTATATATACATATACATGTGTGTATAAATATATATATATGTGTGTGTCTGTGTGTGTGTGTGTCTGTATATATATATATATGTATATAACCTATATATATATGTATATAACCACCTGGTTCTATATTTATGCCCATCAGCTAACTTTACTCCAAACTTTGCACATTTGCAAATTAAATGGATTTCATTCTACATAAAATCCACAATGCAGTTCTAGTAAGTGGCACCTCTGTTGACCCCACTAAAGTTTAGAGTATGACACACAGGTGTAGAGAAATGCCTTAATACCAGTAATAACCATTATGTTTTCCTGAATCTGTAGATTATCAGCAGATACTGGATCTTTTCCAGTCTAAATGGAAGCCAAAGTTTATTCATATGGTGGTTAGAAAAAAAATAAAAATAAAATTTGAGGTGACTTCAATGTGAGCCAAGTAGTGTAATGAACCTATAAAATGCTTAGTGAGATGCAGTCAGGCTTGCAGATGTGTTTACAAAAAGGAATGCTCTAGTTTCATATTTATTATGAGCTTTCTCTGATTTAAGACTACTGTATATTGAAACTGAGTAAACAGATCTTTATTTACATAAACGTGACCATATCAAAGCAAAACTAAACCGAAAAAAAAATTCTTTCAAAAAAGTATTATCTTCAGTAAACTTTCTGTAATTAGAGAATAAAGAAACCTCATTGAACTCAAGAAACTCTTCAGAAAGGCTATTAGAAAAAAAATCAATACCCTTAAAAATAGTAATGCAAAGATGGGATTCTAAAATGATGTTCGTTGGATTCTGACTGCATGAAACCATCAAAGTGCAGCACTCCAGTAACATTTTAATAACACATTCAGGTGGTAATATAATAGATAGGCAGATCTTTGCATTATAGTCCAAATGTCTTGATGCATAATTCTAGTGTATGAAAAAAGAATTCTTATAAGTAACCTTTCATAAGCAGGTCTGTGCTTCTCCAATAGCTAAAATACAGAATGTTGATGAGACTCCCCTTTTATCAAAACAAAGGAAGAACAATGGCATTGTAAACACCAAAGCAGTGACAGAGCAGAATTCTATATTCACTTTCAAAAATGCAAAGGGTTAAACCAAATATAAAGTAAGGGGTATTTGGATATTTAAAAATGTAATTTTGTTCTCAAAATGTTAGTAGACAGGTAATGATGAGTAATGACTTCAGTAGTGAGTAGGCTCAGACCAAATGGATTTTGTCAACAAGATACTAAGCATTTTCTTCCATATATTGAGTGAAATCAAATGCAACCAATTACAAAAAGACCTCAGCATATCTGGAGAAAATGTGACTTTGACTGCTACCAATGAAGTCAACAGCAAAACTCCCTTCAGTTTGTGTAAATGCATGTCCTAGATACATGACTCTTAAGTGAGTGTTTTCCTAGCTAATTATACAAAAGAATGACTCATTCCTTGCTTCCTTGAATGGCCAGAACATGAAATGATTAATTTAAGGAAAATATTCCTACTGTTAACCCAGTTACTTTTCATAGTAACAAATAATCATCATCAAGGGAAATTATTTTAGAACATACTTCATACCATACTGTTTATGACATACAAGTACAAATGGTAAGAAAATGTTGTATATCTGTTCTGCTGCTCCTTTGGGAAGATGCTAATGGCAGGAGAAACTGGCCAGTTCTAGCTTAGATAAAATCTGTTCAGTTTCCCCATGTTTAGTTCCCATATGTTCTGGTCCTCAGGAGATGTGTTTTTCCATTATTTAATGGGACTTCTGCCTCCTCCCTTGGGAGACCATAATGTAGTCCAATAAATCACACCATTAAGGCTGATTTTCAGTCTAAATTTCCTTTTTATACACATGTATACATCATCCCTTTCACATAGTTAGATCTCCAGAAATTATGGCCAAAAAATGAACAGATAAGATATTGTGGTACTTTTTATGAGCAAAGCAGCAAGGCAAGACAGTTGTTTTTTTTCCCAGCATAAGTACTATAGAGCAACTAAGACATACTATTTTCATCATTTTAGTCTTCCAGGGTACAAAATGGTAACTTGCAAGCAGCATCCTCACCATCTGAAACGTGAGCAAAAACTCCACGTACAGTAGAAGCACCTCTTTGTACTCCAGTTTCAGAAACAGAGATCAAAAAGATGCCAAGTTAAGAGTTTTAAATTTATGTCAGACCTCTGAGCAGTAAATATGTATTGTGCTTTAGCTCAGAGGGCAGCCCAGTGTTCCCAGTTATCTTACTCCAGCCAAAAACACTTACTCTAGCTGAGAGCTGCTGTGCAATGATGTGTGCAAACCAAGAGGCAGGAGCCACAGGGCAACAAATGACACACACTGCCCAGGAACAGCTCTCCCTTTCCCTGCTGAGCAAAGGTCTAGGGCTTAGGGGCTGCAATTATTTACTGGTAGTGCAGTTAAAAAGAAAGGGGACCAGAGGCCTGACTGGCTGTTTGGATTATTTTTTCTCTTGCTCTGCATAAAACTGCATGGTCTACTTTTAAGATAGTCCAGTGCTATTATTTTCTTATTTGTTAGTTTTGTTTACACTATAATGCAATGTGTGAACCCAGCACTTTCAGATGGAGAAGAGACAGGAATTAGAGTCTGACAGCATTTTAAAACCTTTTGAATAGCCAAGAGTACAAATCACTGTACAAATGAGGGGGCAGGTGCCTCAAGCATATTTGAAAAAATAAGTATATGAATATCAAGCCTTCTGCCACTAAAGAAAAAATCAGTCACTCAAATACATTAACTAAAGACACAGATGAACTTTTCATCTCTTATTAATGCTTCCAGATTTCAAGGGGATGGTGGCTGTACACTGGTTGGGTTTTTCATGCTTTGTTGTGAGTTTTTTTAACACTTGTACATCTGTAGCTCCTGTATATACATTGACATTTTTCTCCTGACTTCCCTAGAGTTTCCTAGAGTTGTGACAATTTATGTTAATTGAGGATCTGACCGATCTCTCCCTTTTGAGTGGGAATTTCTCTATACAAACCTCTATTCTCCACTGCAAGATCTTTGAGAATGTTTACTTTATTTCAAGGTGATTCTTGAATTATAAATACACAAAGAAAAGCATAATCAAATGAATGCTACATGCAGCTTTATTGAATATACAGTAGCTTCACTTGATTTCCTTTTCATATTTGTATCAAGCTGGATATCTATTCTAGACAGACTATCATTTAAAACAAGAGACATACCAAATGAGTAAATGAGGTTATATTACTAATTAGCATACTGTCTCCTACTACCTCCAGTAAGCTACTAAAATGTGACTTCCATTTTATCACATAGATGAAACAGTTATCTTTCAGGGTTTGAAATTTCTGTGATCTTTATGCTTAATAAGCTCAGTAAAAGGCATTCAAATTACATCACTTTTGTCTTGGAAGTTAAATTGGGAAATATTGCATTCTCTGAGATGATAAACTCTGTAGAAGATAAATTATCATGAGAAATAGTTTTAATTGATTTACCATAATAAAAGTTATGTGACTTTGAAGTGCAAATGACACATTAAAATGAAGCTACAGTACATTGATAATACAGTGGCTTCTTTGTTAATGGAATTACTGACACTGCAGATGCTTGCTGAAGAGTTGTCCTCTACTGTTAAGTGAGAAACACTGATGGAAATTGAAGATACACTATATTTAAGTCCAAGACCATCTCTCCTTTAGTGAGCTTTACCCTGATCTCAACAAGTGTAATTTCAACAACTGCACAAACAACATAAGAAAAGCTTGATCCTGAAATTTCAGTTTGGTTTGGAATATGGTTATCCTGGCTTTATCACTGTAACTGCACTGAGGTCCCAGGAAAAATATTACTCCTTACCTCAATTGCAAAATGGAGCTAAGAGCAAAATGGAGCCAATAAAAACACTTTCTTGTTCAGAGGTGTTGGCCAACAGTTAAACAAAAGTGTGTCAACTGCAGAGATAGCTAGTGTTACAAACGAAGGAAAATGCACATAGGTCCTACATAACAATCCCTGCAAACATTCTCCTTCTGCTTTTGCCAGAGTAAAGATGAAGACTTTATATGCTTAAGCATATAAAACCAGCAGCATAAATCAAAACAACTTTGTTTTATCTCATTGTTTTCTCACATCACTTAACACTGTGATCTTTGCCTAGATCATAGACTCATAGAAAGGCTTGGGTTGGAAGGGACCAATGATTATCCAGTGATTCTTCCTTTATCCAGATCTTTATCTTACCTTTCTTTTGATTTTACAGTCTTTTTCCCCACTTAAAGCATTTCATTTTTCCTGCAGTTCCCTTTCACCTGTGAACTTTTCAATTTATGTTTTTTCCCTTGACAAATGTGTTTCCTGCTTTTCTTTCACACAACAGTATAAATTTTCCATCTTTCCTCTGACCTTTTCTCAGTTGCTGTTGTATGTCTTATCCAAACTTATCCTTTACCCAGTCCTACATTCACATTCCTTTTTCTGGACACTTAGTTATCTTCCTTATGAGATTTCTTTACATTTATCTCTTCTTTTTTTTTGTTTTCTCCTTACTCTTTCTGAATTCTACATTTAGAAATACAGTAAATTTTCATATCTCATTGTCCTGTTAATTTAAAGCAGAAAGGATCCAATAACTATCCAAACTGTTTTGAATCCATGGGTGCTAGAATCTGTAAGAACTCTAAGTGTATGTAGTGGATCAACCACCAGGTGCCCACTAAGATTAATGAAATTTATTGTCAAATTTAAACTCACCTTAACTCCACTCTCCCTTTCCCCCCCCAGACTCAGCTTCACCCCTGATTCTCCTGCCTCCTCCCCCAGAGCCGCACAGGTAGAGGGGGAAGGAAGGTTGCATTCAGTCTCTAACACTTCCTCTCTGCCTTCTCATGCTTCTCCTACTCCAGCATGGGGTCTCTCCCACGGGAGAAAGTCATTCACAAACTGCTGCAATGAGGATCCTTCCCATGGACTGCACTCCTTCAGGAATGGACAACTCCACTATGGGTCCCCACTGACCACCCTTCATGCCAGAATACCTGTTCTGCATGGCTTCCTTTCTGCAGATCATAGCTCCTGCACCAGCATGGACTTCCTTCTGGGCATATCCACCTGCTTCAGCATGGATATTTGCTCCACTATGGTCCTCCATCGGCTGCAGGGGCATAGCTGCCTCACCATGGTCTTTATCATGGGCTGCAGGTGAGCCTGAACTCAGATGCCTGGAGCACATCCTCCCCCTCCTCCACTGACCTGGGTGTCTCAAGGGCTGTTCCTCTCACATATTCTCACTCCTCTCTCACAACTTTCTAAATTTTATCACAGAGGCACTTCCAGCATCACTCTTTGGCTGTTGTGGGCAATGGCAGGTCCATTCTGGAGCTCTGCCCAACCTGGAGGCAGCTCCTTGTCTATTTTTACAGAATGCAATCCTCTACACCCCTTTCCCCACTACCAAAACCTTTCCACATAAACTGAATGCAAAAATGCATTCCTGCTTTAAAGAGCTTTTTTAGGGTTTTTGAATTTGGTTATGGATTCTTTTGAAAAATAATAAAATGCAGTGTTTACTGTATAGTTTTGCATACGTAAACTAATAATGTTAAGTACATTACTTAAACTTTTCATACTAGGTAATGGACAAATACAGTGAAAACTGTAAGGGTAATAATAATCTTGTGCATATATTTGTCAGTTTGCAACATTCATATATTCCACAGCCTTTCAGCTTAGAAAGCTTCTATCCATTTTTTTTTTAGTGGCTGTTTAAACAAAAATAGATGTTTATCTCTTTAAAATTTTGCCAGGAAGCTGTCACTTTCCCATTTAGTCATGCTATGTTGTGACAGAATGTGTCAGCTTCTTGCACAAATGAAAAGAGATATAGATCTGTATTTACTTTAGCTGAAAAATAAGTAGTCATCAATTCTGAGAAAAGTGTTTTCCCATCCGAAAAGATGGATAAATAAGAGAGGTTTTGTGAGGTAACTATTTACCAATGCTTAAAAGGTAGTTGAGAGCCAAATATTCCAGTTCGGTTCATCTGTAACCATCCCTGAGAAAGCTGATAGACTCATAACATGGAAAATTAGATACCTGTAACAGTTATCAAGGGAGTTAGTGCTCTTCTTCAAGCCTTTGATGTTCAAAAGTATCAACCATAATAAAAACAGGTAGATGAACTAGTTTAAAACTTGGTCTTTGGTCTCATGTTTGACAGAGAAGGGAAATGCCACTTGGAAAATCTTCATCCTAGATTGTACTCAAATGCTCAAAAGTATGGCACTAAGGAGTGACAATTAAGTATAACTTGTACACTACTCGAGAGTATCCTTAGAGATATTTTTATAGGGAGGAAAAACATAAGAGATGAGAATAATGCATGATATCTGTCACTTTGTAGTCTTGAGAATTCTTTAGTATTTACCGGTCTCACAGAACCCAAGTTTCTACTATGTAAATTTTAAATGAAGGTTGAAATTAAAATATGTTTTTCAAGATAATCGAACATAGCCACTAAAAAAAACTCAGAGTATGGAATAGCAGAATCCTTTAATCTATCAAATTCTATATATCATGAATTCATGAAAACAAAAGAAAAACTGGCCATGAAACATGAAGGCTATCTCCTAGATAGATATCAAAATGAAACTGCATATCACTGAAATCTGGGGAAAATACCCACAAGTTTTAAAGAACCAAGGTTTCAGCCTGGAGGTTAAATTGGTAAGATAATTTATGATGCAGCACGAAGATGTCTACTTCTATATAAGAAAGAATGAAATGCTTGACGTCTTATACTGAGATGCTCAAAAACTCCACTCAAGGTGAGGGTGGACCATCAGAGAACAGAATGGAACCTTCCTCTTCCTTGCCTGGCTGGCAATTCTGTGCCTGATGCTCCCCAGCTCATAGTTGGCTCTCCTGGCTACCAGGGCACTGCAGAGTCATGTTCAACTTGCCATGGACCAGGATCCTCACATGTCTTTCTGCAGGATGCTCTTTATCCTCTCATCCCCCACATTTGAAGGTATAACCAGGATCACTCTGTCCCCGGTGGAGAATATGGACTTGTTAAACTTCATGTGGTTGGGGATTGCCTAGGTGTATGGCTTATTATATGTTAGACTGTTCCAAGGAAGGGATTATTTTTCACTGAGAACTGGGTTCTGTTTCCAGAAAAATAGTGAAAAACTCTCGTTTTGAGCATAAAGATAAGCAAGATCATAATCTGCAGATCTCTGGCATTTGTTGACTACATCCCGGTATCTTCTACAGTCAAATATAAGTTTCATAGCAAGTCTTCTAGGGCAAATTCTATAAAAATCTCTTTGTATAGTTACTTTCACCCTGAAGAGTAAGCAGGAAAGTAACCTTCCTGTGCTCACATGAAAAATTACCAGCTGGTTTGATAGTGAACTGGATCTTCCTTATTTTTATGTATCATATGGTTACAAATTGGAGATCAGGGAAATAAATCCTATATATTTATATGAATATATATGTGTGGATGACTGTGTGGATGCATGTGCTTTAATAATTCAAAGTGCTTTCTTATTCCATCAAAACATAAGAAAGAATAAAAACACAAATGGGAAAGAAAAAGCACTGTATAAAGCTTTGATTAATTCATTTTAATAGTGCAGGAATAATATTTCTGAAGTAAATAACTGCAAACTATGATTTGGATAGAGGTCATATGCATGCCTAAAAAACAATGTAAAGTCAAGGTCATTATATATGAAATTTCTCAAAAATAAACACTTGGGCTTAAAGATATTTATTCACTGACCCTGAAATGTCAGCTTGACAGTGATACTAATGTAGCACACTTGTCTCTGGAGTTTATCCCACTATGCAAAGGTGCTGCTTACTGTGAGAATCTTTCTGAGGTGCTCCAAGTGCATTCTAGAAACCATCTGCATATGCTATTTTATTGCTAGGTCTCATAAATCAATATTATGTAGAAACATCTATAATTTCATATTGTATTAGAAAAAGGATAGCCACAGAGCTGCACATTTGAGGTCCTAATGACACTAGTGGTACAGTACTTACATTTTAAACATTTTATTGAACAGCTTGAGGTTATTTGGTTTATGAAACCCCCAGATTGTTTCCTCACAAAGCCCTGGGGCTCTGATCTAGTAAAGTTCAAGCTGATGAAGGCAGGGGAGGAGTTCTACTTTCACTAGCTAATGGATAAATAGTAGAAAACACCAGTGGAAAATAAAGATCTGGTGGTATATAATCAATACAGCTAATTTTTAAATATGCGAATATGATGCTGCAAAATAACTTCCATTAAATGTACAAGGGCCCAACAAGGAGAAGAAGAGTACACTAATCATAAACCTGAGCACAGAAAAGCATCAGCTAACAACCAATTCCTAGTTCTGGGCTAGGGTGCTGTGTTATACCTGTGTGCTGTGTTCACTGCCCACTGTCCAATGTGCTACTTATTTTACTGAGTATCTCAGCTGCACCATTATCCAACCCTGAGTCCAAAAAGGATATACATATACATACCAAGAAACTGCAAGAATAATTCCTCTAGAATTTTCTCCCTATCTTATCTCTTTTACAAAGTTTTGTCAAATCAGAGATATTGTAAAAGACATCTTATTGTCCATTTTCTTTCTGTTTGTTACAACATTACATTGAAGTTTTTGGTTTTGCACAGATACCTGGCAGGACCACAATTCCAGATACATAGACTATTTCAAATTTCTCTCTAGTTTTATGTAGTTAAATCAACATGACCAAAGGCCAAATTTATTTTTCCATTTTCTTGGCGTTGTTGGGCAATGCCATCTGAGATGTGCTGAGATATCTTTCCTCATCCGCAACTGCTGTTTCCAAGCAGATCATCTGCTATCCCCAAAGAAGTTAGTTTGGCTTAGGTACCATGCTCAGGCATCTGATCTTCTTCTTACCTCCCTCTTTTCAAAAGCAATCTTCTTCAGCATTCTGTCAGTATTGTTGTACAAGGCTCACACAAGTTCCTGCAAAGACTAGACAGAAGTGATAAATCAGAATGGAGGATACAGGATACTATTCCAGACTATTCAATTACAGAATAATTCCTGTTTCCATTAATATTTCTAGAGCTCCCTTGCTTGCTTTCTCTCAATACTTTTGAGTTATTTCATCTGTTTCTATCTCACACATACATAAGCCCTGTACGACAAGCATTCAGCCCTTTGATTTCCCTCCAAAATTCATGTGATCCCAATGCTGCCTGGCATATGGCCTGCATCTTTGGCAACAACTCTTGTTTGAGCCAAATATTTCACAAATATCTGAATGCTCTTTTAGGATTCATCTTACTTCAGAAGCTTAAACACTCACTGGCTTCAAAAAAAATTTATCCAGGAAAAAACCAGCATGCCAAAATACTTTTATAAACCACACAGATATTATCTTTGGTGTGATTATACAGTCTAGAGTTTCTCAAATATGACAAAGAGATCTACCAGTTGGAACTCTGTGCATACCATTGTGTATTTATTTTGCACATGTCATGTGTATTGTCAAGATACTAAGAGCCAAAAAATTATAATTCTTTTGTTTTCCCAGTTTGGCCATGACTAGACGCTTGAAAATTTTGTCAATGGTGTGAGAAACTGATGATAGAAACAACTGTTCTTACTCAACTCAGCTGTGAATTCAGAAGCTCCAATAGCTTTTGTATAAGATCTGCTACCTTGGGCAATGTAGGGAACTCAGTGAAGGGCTCCTGAATAAGGGGAGGAAAAATTGATTTCTTATAATTTATCACAAGCATCCATGAACCATTTAATGGTATAGCAGTTATTTTCCTTACTTAGATAGGGGAAAGAGCTTATATTACACCCTAGAAACTTAGAAACCTGTCCTTTCCTGCACATATTGCTGTTCTATTTCTACCTATCACAATTTCTACTTTTGAATATATGAACTGTTAAAAGTGTTGCCTGTACTCTCAATATACTGATCTTCTCACAATAGTATCATTTCAATTCCTTCTGAAGCCTCTCAGACCAGACAGAAGTAACATATCCAGAAATAGCACATCCTAACACATTTTCTTATTACTTTTCTCTGTTCACTCCACTACCTGTTCTCATGCGCTATAGCACAAAGATTACCCTGGTACAGACAAAAAAAGGTTATCAATGTAAACCTTTCCAGCACAGGCAAGTCACAAAATGGAAGCTGCTTCACACTGCTAGGGGTTACACACTCCTTGTATTTAAGCAGCAGGTTAAAGCATCAGCTTTTTGTTAATGGGGCAAGTCAGCTCCTAGAGTACATGCTATGAATTTTCCTTTACAGGTTTCATAGATCATGTAGGCAATTCAATTCTCTAATACAGCTTCTGAAGTTAAATATCTAGTGTTAAATGTTTTGAATAACTTTGTGTATGTACACAGTAATTATTGAAAAACCTACAACTTCAATTAGTTATGTGCAGAAGAAAATATTCAATTATGTTCTGATAATTTGTTTTATGTCATAGTTTCCAGATACTATTTTCCTTGCCTAATAAACACTGGTAAATCATTGTTTGTTTTTCCCTTTTCCTTGTGAGTAAACATACTTTTCAGGAGCTGTGCATTACTCAGTAGTAATGGGGATCTCAATATAAGAATGAAAAAAGAGAATGACTCTAAAAACTCAAGTATGAAACAGTCCTATGTAAATACTTTTATCTTCATGACACTAATCTTTTGTTTCCATTTTCTAACTGTAAAAACAACATTCTAAAGCTAATTCTCCCCCATAGTGTGAACAGAAAATAGGAATTTGTTACAGGGGGCAGCTCCAAGGCTGAAAAACAACCACAAAATACAGGCATGATCTTCAAAAAAAAAAAATTTTTGAATATGCTGTGGTTTAGTTTTTTCTTTACTTTTATTTTAAGGATACTTATGGTTTTGATATTTGTGTATATATCTCCGTTTGAAATCTTATTATTTAAGAACTGTAGTGAGTATGGTTCCTGAAGTTTTAAAACTAAAATTTAATTTAAAATAAAAAAAAGGTGTTTTTCAAGTAACTTGTGTCTGGTATCTATATACTGTCACCACTTGCCTAAATTAACTTTGCTTTAACAGTATCTTTGGTTTTGATGCCTTAGTACTTCTAAAGTACTTCTAAAACCTTTTTAATACCAACTTCGCTATGTAAAGAAAGGAATACTTATATCAAAGAAGACCCAAAATAATCCTTCTTTTTAAACAGAGCTAGAGGGATTCTTTATCTGCATGGAAGAGTAAAGAATATTTTATCCTCTGAGGAATGTCCCTCAGTTTGAACATACCTAAATGCTGTCACAGCACCTTTCCAAGATAAAATATTGTCATAGATATTTTCATGGACTTCCATGATATCAATATATGCTTCCATGGCTTAGTAACTCATTTTCTAGACAAGCTGTTTTGACAAGAGTCTCATCTGGGGACAGTAAGTGAGGTTCTACAATGTCTCCACCGCTGGCAATATGAATCTGAAAGCACTAAAGCATATGAAGACTCTCTGGACAACTTTGTAAAGTCCAGAATTGTGCATTAGAATCACTGCCACCATTCAATATTATTTTGAAGGTACCTGGCAAAAATGAAGATGCCTAAAATATCTGAAGTAAGTTCCATGAACAGAGAAAAAGAAATATAAACTCTGTGCTGATTATCACAGAAATTCACAATACATTTTGCATCTCATTGAAGTGAGTGTCAAGATTTACAAGCAATACGGAAAATAGTATCTCAAGAATTTTTTGCACTTCAAACTAGTTGGAACTGGATAAAGAGATTTAACACCTCACATCTCATTCCACCTTCTATCAGAGAGTCCTCCACTGTCAAAGAACTGTTTGATTTGTACCATATAGGCTTGCAAACTGAAAGTTACTGCAGTGTCTTAATGGAAGAGTGCATTCCCAGTATTGTATTTTGTGATAAGACATTACACACATTTTGTGCTATTTCTTAGCAAAGTTATGTTAACATTAGTGACTTCCACTACATTTAGTTACATTCATTTGAACTCTTTCAGTACTTGCAGAATTTTTATAATATATCACAGGATCCATATAGATATGAAAAAAAGTTATTTTTTATCTAAAAAGACCAGTAAAGGCCCTTTCAAAGTAGTACTAAAACCATCTTAAGCTTATACACTCCTCATATGTCCCATCACGCTCAGCACAGAAGACACATATTAACTGGCATTAACATACAAGTACCATGATCATAAAAAAATAATAGAATGAGTTCTGGAAGTGTTTATTGAGTTATATTTTATATTTGATTTTGCTGTGTTCTCCTAAAGTACAAAAAAAAAAAAGAAAGAAATACGTTAATTGCATGAATCTAAGGATGGGAGATGACATTATTAGCTTCATCTATTCACAGGTTGATCCAGATTAAGTAGAGTTTTGTTAATCCTGTCAACAAAAATTAGGCTGTACATGTTTCAGCAGAAATTCCTAGTGATAGTAAAACCAACAGGGAAGCAGCGGTTAAAGGAATCTTGATAAGGCGAGTGTGAAACCAAAAACTTCTTGCTTGAAACAGACAAAGGATCAGACGAAGTCAGCCTTTCATAGTCTTTTGAATCCCTGTGATTTATTCCCCCCATGGCAACTGAATAGACTTTAAAATAAGCATTCTCTATTTAATATAGTCTTTCTTGCCTAGCATTGCCTGCTTCATTGTTGGCAGCAGAATTCCTGAAGTCTTCAATACATTATATATTTACTCTGCCACTACAGGTAACATGTTGCCAAATCCACAGCTGTCTATCTTTTAAATGACACATTTCACTGCAGTATTATCAGAAGGAACTTGAATTAAAACGATTTTCAATCTTTTAAGAAGAAGACTGGAAAAAGGTAAAGAGGACCAATGGCTGGTTATGTGCCAAAATAATGCAGAAAGCCTAGTCTTTCCCACTGCCACTTGAAGCGTAATGTGTAACCATGATACTATAACCATATAAGCATATATTCCTACAGACATAATCCTAAGGCTGTCCCATAACATCCTTTATATCAGTTACATTTAAAATGGTTCTCTGTAGGAAGAAATACTCTAGAACCACAGAAATTTCAAAGGAGTAATGTCTGAATGATGTGTACTTTATACAAAATTAAATGTCATTATCTTTTTAATGATTAATAGTAATTGCTTAAACTATGAATTTAAGGAAGGCCTGATTCAATTAAGATCTTTGTAATGAAGGGTTATATACAGTAGTTTGTAAATTGTAGGTGGTAAAATCCTGCGTGGCTGCTCAAACCCAAAGTGTGTTTTATAGTAAGAGTTCATGTATGATAATAGACACTAAGTAGACTGTCTCTGGTCTCATAGTTTAGCCATTTACCCACTAGGTGACAAAGTAGCATTTCTTATACACATGCCTGGAAGAAGAATTCATGGATCTTAGAGAACTCATTGAAATGATACCTAGCAAATTATGACAAAAAATACTTTAAGTAAAACCTCATATGGGATTTTCTAGATCACAATTGCCAGATAAAACCCTAAGTTCACTCAAATCCTTTTTCTTGGATCTAGCCCTACAGTTACACATATCAAAATATAATAAAAAGTAATTAATGGAGACATTGGCTTCACAGCAAAGGTAGTACAGCATAAAACACTGATATTAACTTAAATACTTTTAGAGAGGGCTACTTATGACAAAGCATGGTAGATTCAGACCTATAAAAATCCTTAGCAGAGTAATGCCTCTTACCCTTAAAGAGTGCTGTAATAAGGTTACAAGCTGTAGTGCTTTTGATCACTATTGTAAAACACCATGGTATCTATTCATAAAGGCTACTGCTTGATTCACCACTCTGTAACACCGGCTTTTATGCCTCCATAACAACTCTAAGGGTTTTTCTTTTCATTAATATAGTACTGATGGCAGGTGCCAGGTTGCAGAATCCAAGGCTCATTATTCAGTCACAGAAGTAATTTCTCAAAGTCTGTAAGTTTTCCCACTGCTCAGCAGCTGACCTTGCCCTGTTTGGTCTTTATGTGTTGTTGTAATTCAGGCTAAGATACAAACAAGGAGCAGTGAGGAGTTGGACAGGAAAGCCCGTATCTCTGACCAGTGAATGCTCTTCACACTGGCCTATCAGTTTTCTCAATGGCAATGACAACTACAGTAACAATTTAAAAATATCTTAGCAGCAGAAACCAGAAGCCATGGATATATAGTTTTAAGTTAAAAAAAAGTGAATAGACACTCACCTTATATATGACCACATTGGGGGACGTTTTTAACAGCCAGGAGTAGAACATTCTCCACAAAAACATTCTATGGTTAACTTTGTATGCATGATTTGCAACAATCTGGAATTCATACTTCCCACTTCCTCTGGGATAAAAATACACTGGAAGTACAGAAAGCCACACACCCTACCACAAACACACCAGGTTTTTGCATTGCATACTTCCTATTGCCTTTGGTCTTCATAACTTTTGTGAGGGAGCCAATGTATATATCTTCATCTTCTGGCATGGATTTCCATTACAGAAAAGAAATAGAAGCATTAGTTCTGGCTTAGGTCTTTAGTATAGGAAAAAAAAACAAACCCTAAATCTACTTCCAGAGGAAAATAAAGACTATTTAATATGACTCTGCTCCTGTTACAACTATAAGACTTTAAAGAGTCTACTTTACAAAGACTTTTCCCTTACTCACTTCCAGATCAGAAGCCCAAGCGTGTTGTAGTACGTTTATTCAGTTCTGTTAAAATTGTTATTATTTCATCTGTTTGGTATGTTCCTGGTTGTCCCCCATTTACTGCTTTGGTTGGTTCCATTTGTCCGTTATGTAAAACCCCTCCCAGTTTTCCTGAATGTTCCCCGTCAATCACCTTTACCCTGCCCCATTCCCCGTCCATCATTGTAAACCCCACCCCTCCTTCCAGCTCCTTCCATGTATATCATCCTTTCCTTGACATGTTATTGGTTGTTATGTTATGTTCCCGCCTTCTTTGTATCCCCATTGGTCCCTGACATTGTAGCCTTCTCCCCTTACCCCTCCCTCCATGAGCTCCCATTGGACCCTGGGCTGTGCCCACCCCTGAGATAAAACCCAGTGCACAGAGGTGCTCTCGGTTCTCTTTGGACTTGATTTCTTACAGCACAGGTCCTTGCGCTCATCCTCTTTCCAGAATGAACCTGTTCCTGGGAAGTACAGCCGAGTGGGTCTCCTTCTTCCTTTTGCCACCACCCACAACGCCTGATTTGGCAGAGCCTGGCAGGATTCGGTGCTCTGAAGGTTCTGCAATGGGATTGCCTTTCCCCTGCAGTTCCCCACTGCTGGAGACTGCCCGTGCCGGAGTGGCACCGTAGAGCTAGCCCGGAGCTCCGGTGTGGCCAAGAGCAGCATCACAAGCGGACTTGTAACTGCATGAAGGAAAACGAAAAAATAAAGCAAAGCCGTGGGCTGTTTCTGTTTTACCTCTATTTTCCCAAACTTTGGAGTATTGTTCAGCTGGCAGTACTAAAAGGACTGTCATTCTATATGAAGTTACTGATAAAACTGTAGGAAAGTGTTTTATGTTTGGTAGCAACTTCTGTGCTTTCTACTAGCATGACCCAAAATGAAAATCAATACCACATCTTATCTTTTGACACATCCTGTAAGATCTCACCAAAATTCTGCTTATGAATGTTGTATTAATTGGAAAAATAAATCAATTTCTCAGCTAAGACAACTTTTCTATGAAGACCATTATGGAACTGTCTATAAAATGTAAAAAGTTGTATAGCTTCATCTGCATAGTGCTTGGTTAAATACACAAGTAAAACAAGACTTTGAGGTTTGCATTTCTGAATGATATGACTACATTCAACATTTTCAGAAAAGGGACTTCAGCTAAATTTAGACACTACACTTTAGGAAAGAGTTACAAACCATGAAAAAACATATCAAGAATGCCCAAGAACATCAAAGGAGAAGAAATTAAGATTTGTAAAGTCTATTTAAAAACTGTACCGTGCATATGCATTGTTTTAAAAAAGTAGACATGGGAGGGTCAGGAGAAGCATAGTCAAGTTCCATAAGAACTCTAAGAGTCCACTGGAGCAGAAGGCAGAAATTGGAATGGAAAGAGAAATTTTACATGAGGTGAACCATTTTTCTTTGTATGTTTTTTATACTGTAAAGTTGGTCACATATATCCACCTTGTACAAATCTGGTTCAAGTGTTAAAGAGTCAATTAAAGAAGATACCAGTGAGTCAAAACAGACTTGTTTGAACATTTGAATATTCGAATATTTGAACAAAACTGTACCTTGACAAGCAAGTATTCATTGAGATAAAAAGCTGAAATATCAGAAGAGTTAAGAATAAAATCATCGAACTGGTAACAAAAGTATACTATCTATTTAATATTTAGTTTCAGAAATGCAATCTAAACAGATGCAAAGAAATACTAAATTAGTGGAGCACTATTCCATGACAGGGTTGTGCCAATTTAAAGAAATCAAATTAATACTTACTTACTTGAAGTGATTCAACTTCTGTGTGACCAAAGCAATTTCCATGGATTAACAAAGTATTAATGTTGTTCTAGTTTTAAAATACTCTAGGATAATACAGGGAATGAACATCAGCCTCCTTTTCTTTGGTGTCTGAAAAACTGCGAGGAGCTTGTAGCAAAAGAGGAAATGCAGGAGTTAAATAAAACACAAATGATCAAAAACAAATAAACAAAAACCAAACAAACAAACCCCCCCCCCCCCCCCCAAACAGACAACCAAAAAAATCTCAACCCCAAACCAGACCTGTTTCTCAGCACTTCAAGACTTTAATTCTTTTCACTCAAGCAAAATAAACTTCTGTGATTCCAGGGAAAGGGAAAACAGAAAAGGGAAAGGCAGGGGAAAGATAACACATCCTAACTGGTAAATAAAATTTAAAAAAAGTAATTTAAGGTTATTTCAGACTGAATAATTTCAGAGAGATTTGAAGCCAGGTTATTAGCTACTGGAGGTCACTAGAATTCTTCAGGAACTCCTACTATAATGTTCACCAATGAAAACACATTTTTTCACAAAGCATTTCAAGAATAGCCTTGGAAGTTCTTTTATTGAAGACAATACCATGGTGAACTATTGGTGTAAAAGAGGTGAGACCCAAAGGTTGCAAACTCTAAGATCAAGGTGAAGGTTCCATAATCAATGCATTTCTGAGTCCTAGACTGTAACAAAATAATTCAAGAAATCCATTGAGCAAAGAGCACTATGTTCATCACTTTACACTATTGATTGCAAGTAATTTAGAACATGTTGGTTTAAAGAACTATGAGGGTTTCTGGCAGAAGAAGTTCAAACATCTTCCAGATTAAAAGACTCACACATAAAATAAAAATTATCTAAACGCAAACTGTATGTCTGAATAGGGGGAGAACAAATTGATGAGCACAGGATAAGAGAGCTTCCAGAAATTAAAATATTTGTGCAACTGTAGTTAACGTTTCTTGAATCTCAATTCCATCTTCCCTGTGAATTTGCAAGAGTTGCATTCAGCTGGCCTTTGCCATAGGGACCCAGATAATCTTTTAAAGATTTGCTTTCAGGAGCTGTGGAAATGGAGTATGTAGGTGTGTAATTTTGGAAGTGAGAGGAGTTTAATTGTATGAATTCATTGTAATTGAATGTAAATTCCAGAAATCAAGCACAATAATAATATGCAGAAAATGTAAAAATTAATCAAAAATACTTGTGAGTGGAAATAAAAATTGTAGAGAAGAAAATTATTTATTTTAAGTCACTTTTAAAGTCGCTCACCATCCACTCATTAAGGCAGGCACTTTCTCAAAGAATAATGTCTTCTCATGAATTTAATAAATGTCAGGTGTGGGGAAGGGTTCTATTCGAAAGATTCCACAGGTATGAGTAAAATGACTAAGTAAGGATTAAATGGGAAAGCATAAAACCAGAAAACATTCAGAAAAATAATACATGTAGGAGGCATATATCTGAAAGGGACTCTATGTAAGCACTATCACTGAGAGATTCACATCCTTTAGTGAAAATACAGCAAAGTATTTTGTCCTGATAAACGTTGCTCTTGTTGTTTCATTCCCAGACTTTAGATGATGACATAGGTATTTCTTAGATTATGTCATCTAATGACATCTAATCTAATGATGTCAGCTAAATCAGAAATAAAATAGAAACGTGTTACACTACCACAATCATCATATATTAATCTTAGTATCTATATAAAAAACATATCGCTAGATCTTTCACACGCCCATTATGTTTACATCTCTGATCTCAAATAAAAACTGTGTCTGTTTACAGACTATACCATCCTCCTGTTTGCATAAATGAGAAAAATAATGTTTTGGTTTGGTTTTTTTGTAATACACATAAAATATTTCATGAAGTTCAAAAAGAAAAACATATTTGCTTTCCAGTGCCCAATATATTTTCTTTTTTCCTTATTCTCTTCTAATCCTCTCACCAGATTTCTCTTATTAAAATATGATGATGCTACAAAGCTACAAGGCTTCTGAGTTCTTTCTCTGATTGATGGTAAAATAACATAGTCCTGAATCTGTTCCACTTACTCACATGGAATAGTAATCTATTCAGGCAGCAATTTCAATTATAACAATGAAGTCAGTGAATAAGTTTTATTCCTTTGTAGAAGTCTAGCATAAACTCAGATACTGATGAAACCCTTCCTCTCTTTCAGAATAAAAGACATATAATTCTTATGTGAACATTTCCCTGATCGCTGAAAACTGGATATTTCTCACACAAAGTACGAGTCAAAGAAAGTAAGACCCTTGAATTGCAAACACTTACTTAATTCTCTTGTACTCTAATGCAGTAATACTACCGTTTTGAGAAAGCTGAGACTGATATGAGAGTACCTGCCCTACACACCTGTCCCTGTTTATATACTTTATTCTCACCTGTACATTTGTTTTATAATTTTGTGGCTCATGAAACCTCCTGAACTCTAAAATGTTTTCCTTATTTTGAGAATACAAATTATTTGAGTTTATTTTAATTCTTTCGGTCATGTATCATTCCCTTTTTTCCCAATGCAGGATGCAAGTCTCTAGTGCATGGCCTATGAAGCTATTTACCTTCTTCAAGCATAAACTACAAGTTTTATTCTTAAGGAAAGCTGGAAACCGTAATTCATTTCAAAATGTGTTACACACACAAAAAAAAGGTTCAAATGTGTATTTTTAACTTGTCACATTCCAAAGAAACCTCTTTATTGTAGAAGTAGCATTGGGGAAATGCAGTACTGGGAATTGAGCTATTCAAACACAGCATGTCTGTGATGTTAATATATCCTTTTACTCTTGTTTATTGATGTTGTTTGGTAAAATGCATGATTTGGTTGAGGTTTTTTCTGACTCAGCTTGAGACTGAGATCAAAACTTTGAGCTAGGCTATTTCAAATCAGTTAGTGATAGTTTCCAGCAAAAGAAAGCTGAAGGGTTCTTCTCATCCATTTTCCCATACCATGCAATTTCCCCATTAAGTAGCAGTCTCTTCCCATCATCCAGTGTGGGGAAATGGAAAATGAAAAGACCAAATGCAATAAAGACCCCTCTTTCTAGGTCTTACTGTAGCAGTTAATGATGGAAAGAAATGTTGATACTACTAACCAGTAGTATCAACAAAGTCAAAAACAGCACTTCTGGGGGTAACAAAAAAAACCAAACAAAACCACTGAAGAAAAATGATGATTCAAGTTTCCACTTCTTCCCAAGTTCCAGAAAATGCATTGGTAAGACTTACACATTTCAGTTTAGACTAAATGTAAAATAAATTAGTAGTAGAATACTTATTGTTCTCCAAGATAAATTGTAAGATAATGTAGGCTGACAATGGAAGATGCAAAATGAGACACATCTTCCCCTTTAATAGTAAAAACTTCTAAATCATCCTAAAATCCTTTTCTCTTTTTCTTGGTTTTGTCTTTTTGTCCTTTTTTCATACTGCAGTTCAGGGTGTTATTGTTTAACAACTTGTAATTTACACAGCAAATCAAATGTTAGCAGCCATGTCAGTATCCCATATCTGATAATCAAATGTTTTTGCATTGAGATTATACAGCTATGTGATTTGAATAATTATATATATATATATATATATATATATATTTTAAAATACCCAAAAAAATTTGGGGGGATGAAAAGGACAGTTGTAATGTCAGTGTATCAAAATCAAATGAGATCATTATACCACCATAAGCTGTAGAAAAAGCAAAGGATGAAAACTAACAGTTCAGCCATAATGATTTCATTAGGGTATGTATGTGGAGAGATAAAAGAAAAGTTCACTAACAGATTGCTAGTAAAGCAGAAACAGTGTGAAAGCAGCTGAATGTGGTATACTTAGAAAAATGAAAGTAGAAATGCTTCAGAAAATAAATAAAACCTAAATATTTTACTCTGTGTAAGGCAGGGCACAAGCAAATGATAAAATACACACTTCGTCAATTCACCTTGGAGTCAGTGATCTCTTTTGCACATTGAACCTAATGAGGCAAGTAGGAGAAAATTGTAATGGGTGTTTCATGTACTTATTGCTGGACTTGGATTATTGTGTAGAACTAAATTGTATTTTCTATCAAAATGTCTTTTAAATAACAGCAGGATTCTATTACAAATAAGATTATAAATATTGTATTATAATAATGAATTCCTGGCCTTCTTTAACTATGAATAAATATGTATTATGTCAACTATGTAAACAAACACACCTTTTTTCAAGTAGCTGCATATTATTTATGAATATCAGATGGGTAATTTTTGAGGGGCTATGTTTTTATAGACATGAAAATGAAATTAAAAACCTTTCCATCCACTAAGTAAATGCTTTTTATTTAATTTAGTGTTCTGCAGATCTATATAAGATACAGTTCAGCAGTGGTTAAAATATCTTCATAAGGATTTATAATTTTATATCATACATCTTTGTAGTGCATTTGGAAATGATGAGTAATACAAGTCACATATATGCAGTGAAAGAGTCTATATATTTAACAATTATAAATGCCAAAATCTGTCATTTTTGCATACATTCATGGACAAATGTGTTTGATTTTATAAACTGAGTAGTGACGTTCATCTTTAAGCAGTGTGCTTAAAGTGTCTCCTGTAAAACAGTTCAGGAAGCACATTACTGAAGTCACCTAGAGATCAGCCATTAGGATTTGCTACGAGCAGGGATGATTCTGAGCTGCCTTCTAGAGATTGTGCTACTTTTCCCCTTTTTACACTTCAGACCGTTTGTAACCAAGCAGTATTTTCTATTGTAAATGTGCTTTTAAATAAAAGAGGACAAGAATCAATCAATGATCTACAGGCTGGCACTGCTTATGGATAGCTTCTGTACCAGTTTGTTTTTCAGGAGAGTCACCCAAAACAGAGCAAACAAAGAAAACCCCAAGACAAAAGCCACAACAAAGCAAAACAAACAAGAAAGCATAGAGATAATTAAAAACCCAACTAAATAGCAAGTTGAAACCAGTTACAGCTATGCACATCCATGCGCATCTTCATTAGAATTATGAATGTAACTGTTCTCTGTTTGTAGGCTGAGTAGGGCCAGAGCTCACACTCAAATCCTTCCACAAAACCATTGTTTTGGGAAGGAAGAGAATTGAACACAATATGAACATGACTTATGTAGTCCTACTCTAGGAAACAATCAAGCACTTTTCCTGCCAGAGTTCAAATGCATGTGTATACGTGAACAAGTTTCCTATCTAAAGCTAAGCATTGTCAGTAAAAGTTTCCTTTGTGTAGTCCCAGACCTTACTCTTTTCAGGACGTACTAACTGGGATTAATAGTTACAGTATAACAATATCTCAGGGAAGTTTTTAAGGCTTTTGAGCATATGTAACTGTAGCAGCATGAATATTCACGTCCAGGATGCCATAGTGTATAATGCTGTATGAACACTGCTAACACTCTCAGTTCCCTTGATATTTGAGTAGCCTATTGTTTCATTTTCTTCAGTTGTGCTTCCCAAACTATTGCTCAGTGCCAATCAAAATTCTTCAGGAACCTTCAGCATTAACCTTGATAGACCTTTCTTTGGAAGCAGAAAATTAGAAGGTTTCTGTTTATCAGGCTCACTTTATACCCACAAGACGTAGAATATTTGATTTTTATTTTTTTTTAAGCAATACAATGGGAATGCAGCTAGTCATACCATCGAGTGTATGCAGGCTCTGTAGACTGCTTCTTTTGCACATCCTGTTTGTTACAATCCCTTTTTTTCCACTTTCATTTTCCCTGGCCACTTTGTCATTATGTCAATTATTAACTGACAGAGTGATGAGTGTGACAGAAATTTAGAAATATGTTCACTTCATTGGCTCTATTATTTTAATGTCAGAATGCAGGTATGAAAAAAACAGCAGCATGAAAGTCGGATTTTCATCCCACAAAACTGAAAAATTCAGAAGCACCTAAGAAAATTACTTATCTTTTCACATTATTTTTTATCCTACAATAACAAAGAAAATGTCAGTGAGATATTTCTTGTATAAGAAATACTATAAAGTATAGTGCCTGTAATTCCTTTATAATGTTGTAGCTGATTAAGTGGGAAACCAACACAACAGGCTTCCTGTTGAAGCTTTTGATTACATTAATTGTGTTGCTTTGTCTGTTTGCTCAGAACTTCTGCCATATTTTCTATTAAAAGTAACTGGCTTCAGTATGCTCTTACTGCTGAGATAAAATCTACATTGATTAGGAGACAAATGTACAGCTATGTCTATAGGGGTGTGTATGTGAAAAATCCGTAGTTCTGTGATTAGTGGCTACTGAATTCTACCAGCTTCAATGGTCACTGGATCGGACCCTAAAAGACATGTGATCCAAAGTTTTTTTTAATATTTTTTTTTATCAAACACACTGTCTTTTTAATCTGGGGACTTCGAGGAATCGGGGTATATAAAATAGTCTAATTTTGTCCACGTAAATAAAGCGTCAAAGAAGCAAAGTAAAAATGTTCTGGTATTATCTGCTTAATGAGGGTAACAAAATAAATGAAAATGAGGACATTTGCTTCAGTACATAGCAGCAACTTGGATAACATCATACATAGAACAGGGAGCCTGTATTTTGGCCAATAGTAGATGTCAAGGCTTGGGCACCATGCCTGAAATGTTATTATTAGATTGGAAAAACAGATTTACTCAACATGTTACAATCTTGTCTTCATTTTGCTGCATGAACATATATTATAGCATGATGTGAAAAGGCTCTGATAAGGTTCGAAATAGCCTTGATTATCAGAGAGAAACATAATTCTTTATCCACATTGGAAGGTCTGGGGGGAAGTGGCAGTGTACCCTAAGCAAACCAATAAGACCTTACAAACTATTTGAGCACAAGTAACATTTAAAGTACTTTGAACTGGAAAGACTGGATTCAAATGCAGTTAAATATTAAGGTTAAAATTAGTAAAGGAATTTTATTGTGTAAGCTAATAATTGTATAGTTTAGGATGCAGCCATATGTTTTTGTTGTAAGTTAGGATGCTAAGAATAAAACCTAGGTATGGACACCACTTTGCCCTTTCTGAGTAAGAAAGTCTCCTGCAACACCTCCTGGCTCATTGTAATTTGCCGGGTCTTACTGATTTGGTGTCCAGACATACTCCTAGCTGTTTTGCATAGACAGCAGCAGTAACTGAGTCTGTTGTTCTTTCTTAGAATCAGAATATGATAGCTCATGTTCAGATTTTCTCCACTGGATTACTGTAATGTGATTCACTACCAGCTCAGCAGCTATTTAGAAGACATTGGTCAGAGGAAGAAAAATAAAAGGGAATTCCATTACATTTTGGATAATATTTTTAATGACATATAAGAAATAGTTTTATAAATTCAATGTCTGTCTCCTCTTTCCAGGAGGGTTCTAGAGTACTGCTTCTGACTCTTGAGGGTCAAAATGGCTTTGGGTAATGCACTCAGCAGAAGGTTTTTTTTCCAATCCTACCAGTCCTTCCAGTTAATGAGAAGACAATTCAAAATCCTATGATGGGAACAAAAAGAATGCTGGTGCCTAATTTCCCATAATATTCCTGTATCTCTCTTCCTTCTTGTTTAAGAATAATGTAAAAGTGTTACCCTTATCAGATTTTTGCAAAGCTAGTCGTATTGAACAGATGCATGCAGAGAGTTCAGGCTTGTTGAGGAAGAGGCTTCATTTGGCAAGCTTAAAGGGCTGACAGTTTTCACTGCCAATAAATAGACTTTTGCTGACTGGTTGTTATATTTTGGCAAAAAAATTGTTGCTCTTTTTTTGCTCTATGCTTATGGAATATGTTTTTATGTTAATTGGTGGCCTGCTATATTATAAGGGTTTTGAAGGACCATTTCTGCCCTGTAAATACAAAAATGCTATCTGCTCATTCACATTATGCAATGCTCTGAAAGAATGCTCATATCATACTGAAGGGTAGAGGATTCATACATGTGAACTGCAACTAAAAGAGATCATTAAATTAAAGAGTCCCTTGGCCATGATATAACATTCCAAGTCACTTCCATGCTGTTCCCATAATTCTTAGGTATATTAATTGTGAGGGAGGTGCTCCCTGTAGACTATTGAAACTTCAAATTTAGGACCTTAGTCAGGCAAATGTCTTACAGATTTTAAGGGAATTTCCCCGGTTTTCTAACAAAGGTTCTCCGTCATGTATGCAACAAATGCAAAAATATTTCTAAATTGTCATGTATGCATGGTGAGATGAGATGAGATATCGGATCTCTCAGTACATCAGTGCAATTCTGCTGACATTACATATGGCAATATCCAGTTTAATTTTATTAGTCAATACATGTTTTTCATTGACATTGGAGATTAAGCCTTCTTCCAAAAATAGAAATTTTTCTTCTGACCTTAGACTTTGAGTCTAGTCAGACACCAAGGCCAAGGTAAGCCTTTACTGAGCTGTGCTGATTATGAATATATTTGATATTTTCATTCGTTTATTGGCACCTCAAGCAAATAAAACAGGAGGTAACATTGTACTATAACCATCAGTGGTTACAATTTCACTAAATACAAATGGAATAAACCCTGAAAGATTTTATGGTTTATTGACTCAGTAAACTTGTTAAAAACAATAAAGGAAAAATAGGGGCAAAAAAGATGAAAGCAAGAAAAAATTATAATGCAAGGATGTAAGAGTCACCATCTTAATTGTATTAGACCAGTATTGCTTTCCTGATGCTCACCAGCCACTCACACTTCAGAGAGGTTCTCTGCTTTGACCTCCAATATGTAGTGGCCAATTCAAATCACACAGCTTTCCTTTTTCCTTTTTTTTTTGTTGTTTCTAGCCCTTAACTCTGACATTAATTCTTGATATTTCTACTAGCCACAACAACTCTGAACCTTGCCAAAATACTGATTCTTAATTCTTCGGGACATAGGACAATTTATAAAATATGTATTTTTTTATAAATATAATTATAATTAACTAATAACAATTTAAACTATAGAAATACAAATTATAGCAATTTACAGACATTTCAAAATAGTACACTAATTTAAAATCCCAGAAGAATGAGTATGGGAAGTTGAAAATGTACCATAAGCTCTGTATCCTTTTTATTTCTTCTTTTCTTGACGAGTACCTTCTACAAAATTGCAGGTGTAGAGAAATGTCCACAGAAAGAAAACAATGTAAACAAAATGAAAAGAACATCTAGGCCCTCATATCCATCACATTTTGATAGGCATAGCATCAGACTTTGTTTTCCCTTCTATTCCCGTATCCCACCCCTCCAGAAAAATAGTTTATCAAGAAAAAAAAACTGGGTTATTCTGATTTCACATAGACTGACACTGCTGTGATATAATTACAAAAATATATATTTCAAAATTACCTTGCTAATAGAGTTGATACTCCCTTATACAGGGAAACTCAAATGTACACGCAGATGTATTCTTCATTTAATAACTTCCTACAAATGATACATTCATTGTAATTCAGTACTTGGACAATTATGTGAAGTCCTATCAGTTTTGGGATTTTTTTTTTTTATTTAAAAGACTTGTAGATATGTGTGATTTTTGTAGAATTAGCAAAGTAAAAGGTCAGAATAGAACACACACATGCATTCATAAATCCATATGCAACATATGTATATGGAATATCAATCATAATTGTTCTGAATCTGAATTTCAGACATTTTATCTTCTACAGACTGCAAGGTTTTTTTGCTATGTGTTTTAAAAATACATCTAAAGCTATTTTTGCTAGGGTTCTTAACATTTAAAGACTGAACAAAATATTTGTGTAAGTTTTGTGATCTTTTTTCACTCTTTTTCACTGCTTCTCTGTATATGATTTGGCAATGTAAAAATATAATGACCTTACAGTCTAAGTGACTTTTCCAAGCAGTGAAACTAGTGATTTCATGGGATGACTAAGTTCAAGATTCTATCTCCTTGAAATTTGTTTCCAGGATGTTAACTGCAAAGCAAGTTATATATAGCAGTAAATGCATGCTTAATTTGTGCAGAAATCATGGTGTGATGAATACAATTAAGAGCCTCGGAGGGAATAATTATATTACTGCATAAAGCTGGTGGATCTCAAATTGCTTGGTGCCTGGACTTTAAATTGGCCTGCATTCCTGTTGTGAAAGTCATTCATAGTGTAACAAAACTGCAGTCAGAAATAGGGTAGTTTCAAAGTCATGTAAGTATATTTACTCATCTGCTGCAAATGACAGAACCTACAAAATGGGAGCAGCATTTAGATGTAAGTAAATAAAAATTTAGTTATATTAAAAATATAAACAGTGTACATTGAAATATTATTTTATGTAACAACAAATCTCATAGAAATTATAAAATCTTAATGGTTGCATTTTCTTTCATATTTACACAAATAGCATGTTGTAGTTCTTACCTGGTCTTTCCAGATGACCATAGGTACTTCCAAGAGGCTTTAATGAAGATCTGTAAATGAATTAAGAGCCACAAGAATTGCATAAGTCTAAAATTTGACTCATAGGCAATTGCCTCATATGGACCACTGAGATTCCTCACCTTAAGGTATGTGGTAACCAGGGTCAAGATTTGTGGGACTGGATTCTATCATCTTAATAGCCAAGCACAATTCAATGGGCTGACATAGGGTTACACAACCTAAAAAATTACTACTAATAAAGAAAATTTTGTAGCACAGCTTGCTGTTCAGCTTGGGGGTTTTTCTTACATTGGACATCTAGCAGTGGTTTTACAAGAGCTCTATGATTTAAACCAGCAATTTTTCGGCACAGGATACACAAGCTGCTGCAGTCCACTTAAAGTTTGAGGTTTTTAAAATTTCTCACCTTCTTTTATCATTTGGGAACCATTTTCCTATTCTTCTACTTGGTTTTGTTCTTCCCAAACATACTACAGGAAACATGAAATTGTATATGTTACATTAGAAAAAAAAAAAAAAGCAGCAAATAAATAGTGACTGATTCTAAGGTCAATGTCTGTAATATATTACCCAAGGGAGAAAAAAAAAATTACTGAGATCTGAAATTCTGCCTCTGATGTGAAAATAAAGGCTATGAGCATTATTCCTGAACTGTGGTAAATTTTATTTTCCCTGGTCAGTATTTCATAAAACTCTTACTTGGAAACTAGATATCATTTGTTCTTTATATACATTTCTACTCATTTGAAAAAAGTTAATGTTTGCTTTATCAGACACCCTCTTTATTTGAAAAGATAAATGCATGAATTTAAGAACTATTATTTTTTAGATAATGATATAGAATGCAGGTGTTAGTGGTCTAGATATAAGACTAGAATAATAAAAGATATAACTCCAAGTTTGTACATCCTGGTAACGCTGGTGATGCCTTAATGACAATGATAGTAGGGCATGGCTCAGCTATACCAGAATTTCTTAATGGTGTCCGTTGCCACTATTCTGCTTTCCACATAATATCAATAGTGAATGAACAGTTAGTTAAGAACTTCATGTAACGACTTTTTCTCTATCAGGGCAAAATTGTGGCTTGTTAGGATTTCATGTTTCTGTATAAGTTTTATTCAAAGCGTGTGTTGTGATAATGGAAAGCCTGTGCTAATTTGATTGAACTGGTCATTTAACAGACTGGAAAGTGTCAAATATATAGGCATCTATATAGCCATCTGCTTGTTTTTTTTGTTGGAGAAGATGGCCAATGCAATGTAACATCCATCTTTATGCCCAAAATTTCATTCCCTCTCTTCCTATGCAGGTGGAAAAACATCTTCAAGCTACAGTCCTTAAAGAAACACATACTAAAATTATCTTGTGCAGCATTCATTTAGTCACTGTTTTAGTCAATGCCTTTGATGAAGCTTGCATCCAGTGTGAGACTTCCAGGGAAAAAAGCATATCCAGATGACGTGTAGAAGATGCATTAACATTACAAGTAAAGCAATGCTTACAAGTCAGATCAAATCAAGTATGTGATACCTGCACATGAGCTGCCATATTGACTTCAAGATTCTTAGCAACCACTCTTGCTAACTCAAACTGAGCACAAGGGCTGCTTTAAAGTACAGAGGATGTCTTTCTACATTCCTTTTCTTTTTAAAAAATCAGCTACAAAATAAATACCTGCTAATGATAGTTTTGTAATAAGAGTATCCGCTGGTGAAATGTTTTAATAAACATTCTCTGTCTCAGTGTAGAATAGTTCTTCCCTTCATTTCTGAAAGGTATTCACAGTGCCCAGATGTTAAGCCGTAGAAATTTCTTGTTCAACAGTAGCATCTGGCTTATTGGCAGGCTCTACTTGCTCCTTTGTTGGCTTCACTGCAGTTGTCTTTAGGCTGTGAAATGATTAGGATACTGATGTGATGTCTTATTCACTAGAATCCCATGCTTTTAGCTAGCTCATGGTTTCTGTTCTGTAACACTTCCAAAAAAATCTAAATAACAACAAAATTTCTCCTAAAGATATCTCTATGAGCTGAAAGCAAGGGAGAAAAAACTGAAATGATTTCTCCAAGGATAAGGCAGAATTAATGCTTTGCAGAACAATCTGGGAAAGGGACAACAACAAAAAAACCACAGCTAACAGATATATTTTATTAGTCTAGTATGATTTAGATTTCCAGTTTAATATTCTTTAAGAAATTGTTGATAAAATCTTTTATTTTCTCTAATGCAAGATGAAAGTTGGGATCCTCCTTCTATCCTACATATGAAGTACCATATAAACATAACAGGAAGCACATCAAATATTAGAACTCTCTGCTCTCTTGAGAAGAGAATCAAGCGTGGACACATATTCATTAGCTACATTTTAAAGGAAATTGCCAGCCATGTGGGCTCTCAGATATTTACTGGGGCTTTGACCCAGACTTATTTTTGTATCTGCAGTCTTTCTCTCATGGTCATATGCCTCTTTGAGACCGAGCTTCAGTATAGGGTCTTTTAAATGACTGGTTGATTAGCTCATTATTTTAAGAAAATCACTTTGTTATTCAGTTTCTGAGTTGATATTATGCAATATAGTTTCAAAATTGTTATTGGATTAGTTACAGAGCAATGATGTAGAGAGGGTTTTTTTGTGGGGTGAGAGAAGCTTTGATCCTAAATGTGATATATATAGTCTTTTTGAGATTGTCTTTAAGAACTTTTTCCCTAGGTTCTAGTTAACCTATGAACATTTCATTCAGTTATTTCGGTATTAGATATAAAATTCTGCTATATGGAAGCCAGTCTTTCCTTACTTACTTTTCTTAATATCCATACAAACCACATGCTTAGCTGTCAGTACTGTCCTGTCTTAAAGTCTCATAAACTTAATCTGAGTTTTTAATCTGAGCTTGAAAATTCTGTGGTTTCCAGACTGCATTTTGCATCCAAATAGCCATCTGGCCATGTCTCTGTTATATAATGATAGAAAAGGTTGAGCCAATAAAAGTAAAGCAGATGGTAGAAGGTGCCTGCTGACCAAACAGGAGCAGTGGGACTCAACTTGGATAGGTCAGCCTATCTGCAATAGTTAATCTCAGTTGTCATTGCTCATGTCTACTGCTTTTGATGTGTCATTTATATGATACAAACATACATACATACATACATACATATATATATATAGTCATTGACATTATATATTACAACTTTCTTTGAAACCCTTACATAACATAGTAGAAATTATATATTTGTGTGGAGTTTATATATGTCATCCTCCTACTTAAGAAATTCATGTCATTGAAGTTATTTTACTTTAAATTAAACATGCATCGTTTTGAAAGGATAAAAGTGCATTAGTTGATACATATACAATTTGTCTTCTAATTTATGAAAGCATAATGATATTTCATTATTGTTATAAAGTTAATCAAGACTTTAATGGGACAGCTATGTTACTATTGAATGGTTGTTTCTTTTTTTTTCTTTTACTATAATGCATGCCTTCAACAAGCTGATTATGCAGTATAGCAATGAATTCTCTAATTAGAAAGTTATTACTACATCTATAATGGGCAAGAATTCTAGCTTTGTAGCTTGTATTTTTAAGATGCTTTCATACAGAAAATAGAAATAAAAAAATTTAAAAATACACATCAGTGTATTTTTAAATTCTAAAGATCAGTTGTTACAGCAGGATGTTTAATCTATAAGCACTTGGTCTGGTTTATTTTCCATTCTTTGTCATCTGATGATGTGTACATCCATATACACAAAGTAAACACAAGATGATTTCACTTAATAACTCTGTGACTTGATAATTTCTCAAACATATTTTGCATAGATTTGAGAAGGTTGTACCAAGGTAAGGACTGAGAAAAATTGTCACGTTTGGTTCATACAAGAAGGCAATTTCTTTACTTATTTTTAACCTTGTTTTGACTTTTACTTGAGGATTGAAATCATATTTTCTTGCAGGGCAAAAGCAGAAAAGACCATATGATTATTAAGAAATATAAATATGTTTAATATTAGGAAGACCAAGTGTCAACCACATTAAAAACGTGCTCCCTTTTTTTTTTCTGCTTTACCTTTAATTGAAATGTAACTTGAATACTGGTTATCAACAAACAAGTTATCTTCAAGTTAAATGAGTACAATGTCTTCAGACAGAAACTGTAACTATACTTATAACCTGAAGCTTCTAGTCTCAAAACTATTCATATAACTATTTTTTCCAGGCTTTATCACCATGGAAAACATGATGTGAGGCTCTCCTTGTTAAGAGTTTACTATTTACCATCAGCATTACCAAAAAAATGAAATGCTTCACTCAGAGCTGCATCTCTGTGACCTCAAGACTGCCAGTTCTCAACCAAAAAGGATGATTCAAAGCATGCCTCATTTACAGCTTAGAGACTGAAAATTAAGATGTTGATTCTTCATCTTTTCACTAACTGCAAAATCATGGAAAGGCTTCAGATGTCCAACAAACATATAAGATAAAACTAAAAAAGGCTGCCACAAATAAACTGAGTGTAACCCTGATGAAAGATAGGTATCAGCAGGCAGTTGGTAAAACACCGATCTAAAGGATCTTGGAGCCATGAATAGAGTGTTTTCTGGTCATGCAGAACAGGTGTGGTATCTGCCAACTGTTTTCTTAGAATAAATGTGAGCTCACTCATACTTACGTAGAGACCTTTTGATCAGGCCAATCAATTGCTCATTTAATTACTGCCTATAATTACAACAAATTAACTAAAGGGACAGCTTTTAGATCTATATAGAAATGATTTTCACTAAAAATATGATAAAGTGTCAAGAACTTTTTTAATAAAATGTCCTGAATTCTGAACAGCATCTTCACTGTATGCATTACAAACAGAGAAAACACAAAAACATTGTGAACTCCTTTTTTTTCCTGTGTGATAGTTTTTGGAGGAGTCATTGTTTTTTTGTGTGTGTTTGGAGAAGGACCTCGGTGCCAGTCACACCGTTCTAAGGACTTGCTGCCTTGTTTTGGCAGACAGCAGCAACCTGCACTGCTCTTTGCTGGAAGGTGTTATTATAATGGACATTACTCCAGTGAATTTGGCAAGCTTAGGAAGTTGAGAGAGATGCTGCTCTGTCTTTTGGCACTAGCCATGCAGCTTTGATTTGCAGTCCACTGATGTGTCTTTTTCTTCTTTTCCTTTTCCTTTTTCTGTTTTCTTGTTTCTTTTCCCCCCACTATTATTATAATCAAAAATTGAGATGGTCTGGGCCCATGATCCCAATATAAATTACCACTGTCTCTAACATATGAAAAGTATGCCTGAGCTTGTTGTTTGAGGCCGAGGAAGGGCTGTTTGAAACAGTTCCATACATTCCTAAAAGAGAAACTGAAGGGAAGAGAACCTGTTCTGCTACTGTAACTCCTTCCAGGAAACTCTTGTTTTTCCTAGTCAGTCTCTTCTTTTCATCTCTTTGGGTAAACAAATAAAATATTAGAGAACAAAAAATTCAGACCCTTCTAATAATTATTTAACCTGAGTTCCTCTTTTTTTTTTCTTTTCACTTTAATAAAATATAACCTTCCAAATTCTATTAAAAAAAATATATTTTACTTTTGCATCTTTTCGTTTCACACAAACACTCTTCATCAAATCCAAGCAGATATGAATGCTGAAATAAAGTAAAAAGCAACATGATATTCATCACTAATTACATGCTTATTTTTCCCTGTAGTTATAAATATGATGTATGCAAACTGTGTATCTGTAAACTTCTTAAAAAAACATTAAGTCTCTATGTGTATGTTTTTAGTAAATTTATACTATGGACCCTGGGATATTCTTATTTCCAAATTAGACAAAATTGAAAATCTTCATTGTTCAGGTATAACACATGCTTGAAGTCAAAGCGCCTGCAAAAATTTGTCGTCCAGAGGCTCCTCAGAGAGAAAAAGTAATATTTTAGCTGTTTCTGATGAGGAAGAGTTTCAGTGGCATACAAGAGTGAGTACTAAACTTTCTTATTTTCCTTCCTTTGTCCAACTTCTTACATCAGAGATAAGGATTACAAAAAATAATTGGAACACTGAAAATGTGGACAGGCCAAAGGCATAATAACCAAAGCCAATTGTAATAAAAATATCAGGTAATAAATAACATTATTCTTGCACAGATTTCAGTCCCTAAATATTCCATATTTATGTTTAGGTTTTTGTATTTTGTATGGCAGCAAAATTGCCCCTAAAAGACAATAAACACTTAAAAAAGATTATTCCAATATTATATGCTTTGGAAACAATAAATCTGTATAAGATTTCCTATTGTATCCACACACATGAATATACTAGCTAATGGGGTAGAAAAATTAGGCTCAGCTGGAGGAAGTGCAATACCGCACATCAAAATAATTCTGTGATTTTTTTTTTAAAGGTTTTGCTCTCCTGTTTTTAACTGAACATTTCTGATTTGCTGATAATAATAATAAGGATTTTATGCAAAGGAAATTTTTCCTGAAAGAAGCTTTTCTCACAGTGAGTGCTTTTTCGTTGCATTACCTGTTGGACTCTTGAACCCACTTCCATACAAAATAGCTCTTTAGGACTTACCAAACAGTAATGACTCTTTAGGACTTACCAAACAGTAATGATGCAGTTCAAGGAAGTTCATAGTTAAGAAACTCAGTATTTACTGAGTGTGTGAAAACATGGAAAAGCTTGGAAGATTCTGGTACTAACCAGTACCGGATCCCTGTAGTGGAATATAGAAATAAATAGGTACCTAAAAATGTATTATTTTTTTTAATTTTTCTATAAGGTTATGTCCTTACACAAGTATTTTATTGGTGCTAGACCTTTCATCATCTGTTGCCAAGCAGCTGGTACAAGCCTCTTCTCCCTGGAGCAGAGGTGTCAAAAAAGGTAGTCACTTGCAATATAGATGTATTCAATTGAATCACAATTTTCTATCTCTGATATTAATTGTAAAGAAATACTCTGCCTATTAGAAGCTTTTAATATTAAAAAAATATTTAGTTTTTATTTATTATTTATATACATTCTATACTATGTGGAAGCAAATTAAACAAGGAGTTCATCACAAAGAATGGCAAATGCTGTCATACTTCAGAGTTTGTGACCCCACTTTATTCAGTTACGTGAAGTAAGAATTTCATACCCAGAGCTCCTAAGGCTTCATTTTCTTCTCAGCTATTTAGGCAATTTACACAGACTCAAGGCATTTTAATGTAATTCTGCTGGATTAAAATGTAACTCAAAGAGACCAAGGACCAAGAAATACAGCTGAGGTTCATACCGTGCATAGATATGCTAAAACTGACACTAGAGAATCACTATGAGAGTACATCTGAGATAAAAAAGGTGATACTGAAGAGCATTCTCAGAGTGCTACATTCTCCTTTCTGGGAAATGGATTCCCTAAAATATTGGATAGCCTCCACTAAAACAGCAGAGGAATCAATCTAGGAAATTACAGAACAGCAAGTTTAAATTCAATAGCTAGTAAATTGCTAGAACATTTATTAAAGCAGTCAGTGTGTAAGCACCTAGAGGAAAGTAAGGTGATAAAACGTAGCCACCATATAGTAGTCGCAGAGAAATCATGCCAACTTAACTATGTCTTACTTTTATAAGCCTTACTAAATTAAGGAAATGTTGGCAACACACAGTAGCTCAAGCTAAAATCCTGCAAAGTATTCTCACACTGTGAGAATTGCCATTCTCACGTGGCAATTAAAACACAAAGAGTTTGAAATACTGCATTATGAACATACAACCCACATTAAGATTGACATAAACAGATAATGATTACACTTCATTCCTAGATGGCAGGACCACTAATGGAATCATTTTGCCAAGAGAATGACCATGATTTTTTAAAATACTCCGTGAATATTTTTTCTAAGTTTTCCTCATTAATTACTAGTAAGTAAAGAGCCTCTGTATTTGTATTCAAAGGAAAATGCTTTATACGTGCAAATATTTTCTGTTTTTTAAAACTGAAGAAAACCCCAAAATTGAATCTTTATCTCCAGTTTCCACTAACTTGGAAGGGAAGTAGGCATAATTCACATTTTCCAGAGAGCAGAGGAAATACCAGCTCGTGAACCACTTTGTATATTGCTAGCACAGGGATGGGACAGCTGCCCAGTTCACTGTCTCTGTCTGCATCAAGTACAATGGACTGTGTTCACGTTGAATTAAATCAGAGTTTATAAATAAAAGTCTCTCATCCCCACTAATGATTGTGTGTGAATCTGAGAGGTCTTTAAGTTTTAATAAACGAAGGTAAAGGATGTATATTCCTTGGACACTGTGAGACTGATAAAATATACAGTTGTGTGTTGTAATCCATCTCTTTTTGCTGCTGCTTTTCAGCATAAAGTTCCTAGAAACAAGAACTTAGTGAAGAGACAATCTGAATTTCTACAAAGAGCTGAGAAGGTTTTTTTCAGTTCTGCATGTTCCAGGCCTGAGTTGAGCCATTTTTTTCATGTCTGTTCTTTTACACTTAAATTCTGGGCACTTTATTCAGTTGGTAAGGTATAATTCAATCTTAGCATTGTTCCAGTCTGAAAAATGATCCCATCAAAACTCTCAAAAACACAATGCAGAAACACACATTGTACCAGGTACAATCTAGCAGAAAATTGAGAAGATCTGTCCCAAGTGGGAGGTAATAAGATTTGCTAGAACGCAGCCTTCTCTTCATCTGCTGCTTGATGCTACATTTACCAGAAGGCATATTAGTTTTCATATAGTTTCAGGCCTGACCTGTCTCTGTGTTAAATTCAAACTTCAATGAAGTTCAGTTTCAAACAGTAAATCACTGCAGGATGAAGGAGTCAAGAAAAGCTCAGCAAAAGGTACTGGATTTTTGTGTATTTATCTCTTCCAACTCTCTCAGATAAAACACCTACAGACTATACATTCAGCAATAGCACCTGACACTAATCTAGGAAAGAAATGATACTAAGATTCTAAAACAACAAAATCCCTTCTACAAGGAAGTAGAGTATAATGAGTTCCTGGAAGTAGAGCCCTCAGATAGATACTCACATTCAGTGACTGAGATACGGATGTATGCAATCTCATTTTCTCACATATACACTGTGCTGTTGAGTTTGCTTTTACAACACAGGCAATACCAGCTGGGGTGTTCTAGATGTTCCATCTGGCCCATGGCTACCGCAGCACAAGGGAACTGGCCCTTATAAGATTGTGTGTCACATCTTTGAGCTGTTGTGGCATCCAAATGAATCAAGCCTGATTTATATATATATATGTATAGTTCACCTACACTCCAAGCCAATAAAAAGGCACTCTAGGGTACAATTCACCTTTTCTCAGTTACACATCAAAATGTGTCAGACAAATCATACTTCAGTATTTCCTATTTCCTCTATCTCTCCACTTGGAACTTATTTTGATCACATTCCTCAGAGCGTCATAGCAGCACTTTTAATGCAGTACTTCTGACTCACCTTTGCCTCAGAAAATGTGAAGTTTGCTCCAGGCTGTAATACATTTGTTTTCTGAACTGACAGTTTAGACATACTAGCTTTCCAGAGCTGCTTTGGGCATCCATCCAACAGTTTGTCACGCGGTATAGAAGTACCTGACCTGCTGAAGATATTTTGTATTCAGATCATTTAATCACATTTTGTTTTAAGTAAATTAGCCCACTGGTCCCTCACATGTTATATCCATTACCTAGATTCATCTTGCAATGTTAGTGCTGTTAAATTGCCAGTAGCTGCTCTTATTCTCTTTGAGGTTATTAGGACTAAGACAGCAATTAAGCAACATGTCGACTGCACTAGTGTTTCAACATACAGTATAAAAGCTTATAAGAAGATTGAATAGTAGCTCCTGACTAACGGAGCATGTGGCTACTTATTGTGCTGTAGATGCCAGCATATGAAATCATTTTCCCAGGACAATATAGTAAATAAGTTAAAATATGACTTGACAAAACTTCAGAGGGTATACCGCAAATGTTCTGTTCTGAATTTTGCAATGAAAAATAATTATTAGTAATTAAGACTAAAATTTTTACCATTTTCATGTCTCCTCAGGTAATGCTCATTCTCTTTCATCTCTTCTGGTGATACAATTATTGCACCAAAGGCAGGATTCTTCATTAGGAGATGTTTTGTCCAATCTGTGGGAAAGAGCACTTTGCAGTGGTGTATTTATCATATAAATATACTGCATTTGGAAATACTCCACAACTGACCTTACAGAAATATTTCAAGGGTGGATGTTCCTCCACCAAGAACCCTTATTAACTATGTGTAAAAAGTGATTGCTATTCAGGCTGTATTTAATAATCTGTGCTCTCATTTTGGCCCATGGAAGGCCCATTGTTGCTTATCAGATAAACAAAATATTTTTGGGTTTTAACTTTTAATTGCCTGTATAAAAACTGTAATTGAATAATCAAAGAAGGAAAGTAAAAAGTTAAGCTTGACTGTGCAAAAACAAAACGCATTTAATATAATCAGAAAATGCTTTACAGTTCCACCATCTCTTCCATAAATTTAGTCATGTGGTAGTTCATAGCAGCATGGTTCAGTTGCTTAAACACAAGCACTATGTGAGCTTGCTAGAATGTCCTACCTCAATTTTAGCTGCCATTTTGGAGAGATACAGGTTCTCTGCAGGTAGCATCTTATCTGTAAGTTTCGTGTGGATTTTTAATAGGAAAAGGGTTTAGTGATTAATATGTCTATTAGATATTTTAAAGGGATAAAAGGGGAATAAATCCACTCATAAAAATGCTGACATAGATATAGTTTGCTATTAAGCTTTGTAGTTCATTATTATGTACCTTATATCTAGAATTCTCTTGAAAGAGAATAAACTTTATGATATGAAATTTTTACTTTATTCATGTTTTAACAAGCTATTCAAAAATATATATTTATCCAACTTTCAATAGTACTACATTTGTGATATTATAAGTTCAGATTGGATTTTGACAATACCTTCAAGTTAATAAGATGAAAATAACTTGAAGAATATTAGTTTGGCCTAATAATATTTCTGGCATAGAAAGATACTTGTTTTTTTCCTATTTAAAAAGAGTCATTAAGAAATCTCTCACTCATTGGAAGAGATTAATTTCACCTGTGGCCCTGAAAACTCAGCTTCTGAGCTTGCTGACATGGTTTTCTAAGGACTTTCCCAGGACAGTAACTGTAAACATAGATATGTGTACATTCTTTCTGTTACACCTCTTGTGATGGACATCTCTCATGACCAGTGCAGTGAGAAAGTGTTATCCTGACCATCCAATCCCTGGCCGTGGTCAGAGGCCTATAAATCCTGGGAGGAAAAATAAATTTTCTCTTCTTTTCACCACACCTCGACCTGTGTCCGTGTGATCTATTCATCTTCAGCGGTAACACTCACCTAAATTAAGACATCTGAAATTTAAGTGTGTAGTTTAAGAGGGTTTTCCTGGCTTCCTCTGAAATCAATGGAGAGCCATTCTTCCTAACTGTTTTAAAAGCAAACTTGTGATCCAGAGGATCTCATTTCTCTCTGTGATTAGAGAGATTCTAGATGATCTCAAACAGGGAGGGGGGTGAGGCCTTGGGAGCAGAGGCTAGACAGTGTTAAAGGAATAAAGTAGGTATTTATTAAAAGGCCTTCCAAGGATACACCTTGGGCAGTACAAGAGCCTGGCCATGGCTACACCCAAGATGGACGACGGGTCACACGTTTTCACACTTTTGTACGTTTTTGTCCATTTACATATTGGGGTCAATTGTCCAATTACAGCTTCAGGGTATGAAGTTCCATCCCTGCAGATTGCTCTTCTCAGTTTGCTGTAGGTTTTGCTTCTTGAGCCTGAAGCTACAATGGTGTCCTTGGTTCTTCAGCTGGAAAGGGATTGTTTTGTCTAACTAAACTGCGAGGACTTGCTCTCACTTCATATGAAGTTCAGAGTTATATACTAATGCAGTACAGAATCTGGATAAAATTAAGGCTAAAATTTAAAGCATCCAAGACACCTGCTCCCAGTAGCAGAGAATCTGTTCTATACTGGTGGGACATGGGACACTTCTTTAAATTTCTGGAGATCCTTGAACAGTTTTTCCATGGGCAAGACACAGGCCTGTATTGGAGAGAGATACTTTCTTCATTAGGTGAGTTTGGTAACCAAATGAACCACTCTTTGTTCTTCCTGAGACATCATTACCAAGGAGCTGCCATATGGCTATGGCACACTTCATAGCAACTTCCACCACATGATTTGTATACACCTTAGTATTTGTAAGGGAATTGCTCCTTATTTTAATCCTTACAGAGTACCTCCAGCATAGATAATTCTCTCAGGTGCTGGATACCTTGCTTCATGGTGTTCTACGCATCTCAGTGCAACAATAGACCATCCTTGAGAAAATTCCTTTCACTCCCACTTGATAGGAGTCATCTCTAGCGGCTGAGAGTTTCTGTAGTTTTCCCAATCTCCGTGTCAATGCTTGCATTCTGGGACAGGGATCCCAGTTGCTTGGCTGCATTACCATAAAAAGCTCCCTCCCTATTTAGTCTCCCTGCTGTATTTACGGAGACAGAAATACTTTTGATGGTAGTACACAGAATGATAGCCTAGCTGCTTGATTGCATTGTCCATGTGGATCTCTTGCTTCTGCAACTAAATGCTTCTTTTAAAAAGCTAACTTTGTGAGAGGTAAAGCATAGTTTTTCTTCTATTGGCTAAGTACTTAATGCTTAAATGTCTGAACAATTATCCACAGGCTCCCCTCTCTCAGAAACCTGACATGCTAACATATCCTTTACACCCAGTCTTTTCCTGACAATTAAGACTGTTAATGCATACCCAAATACCCCTTCACACTCAGAAGAAGATTGAGAACTGAATAAGCATGAGACTTCATATAGAATCTTTCAGTATTAATAAATAAGTGCAAAATATATGACTAGGATATTTCTCTCTTCCTTTAAGATATAAACCTATATAAAAGACAGTTTATTACTTTGCTGCTGAGCTTCATCCTCATAGCTTATCCTTATAACCTCAAAATGGTTTCTAGTTACAAATAAAATATCTTTTGGGCTGTTAATATAAAAAAGGCAAACTAGTGAACACCTTCTGTAAGTTAGACGCAGGAGAGTGTTGGGTATTTGTTGATGTGTACACAACTTCAGTGTTCACTTTGGATAATACAAACTCCTTCTGTAAAATGAACATCTTTTCAAAGAACCAACCTTGTTTCAAGAGCTGTGGAGTTATTTGCTTGTCACAGGCTGTAGGGATTGCAGCCCTGAGATAGCCACATAGTGTGTGCACTCCTACACAGTTAATACATACCATTATTTGAGATTCGTTGCCACAAGCAAGCAAGACACAATAACTACTGACAAACACAACACCCTATTCCACATGTACAGTAAAAGACAAATTATGTGGAGATTAAAAGTAGAGCTAAAACCACATCTTGCAGCACTGGTGCTGTGCAGCTCAAATACAGAAGGAAAAGGAATTTAAACTTTTTGCCTGGGGAGAACATACTCATTTGAGGGCTCAGTAGAGTACTGAAGTACCTATACTGAAAGAATATAACAGGATATAGTCAATAATTACGTTAGTGATGACAAAAAGGTGGCACTTTTATGGAGTCCAGTAGGAATTGAACCTAAACATAGTTGCGTATCTTCTGCCGCTTCACAAAAACACAGTCCTAAATGAGTGCTGATATTGCAGAAATTCTACAAATTTACCTCAATACAGAAGTTGCTAGTGATCGTAGAATGTTTACAGTCTGGTTAAAGAAAACAGAACCAAAAAACCCAGCCATTAATAAGTTGCTGAAGAAATTCATTTGCAGTAGACAAGTGATTTCAAGGAAAAGTTAAGGGACAATTCTTAAGTCTGAAGGGACATATCATACATAGCATGCAAATTAAGGAAACACAAATAATCTAAGAATTGTGAATGCTTTCATGAAATATATATTCAATATTACTGTTTTAATTTGGACTTCTACTGAAGGTGGCAATGGGTCACAACAGTACCAGAAAATCTGTTTAGCAGCAAATACACCAGGAGAAGAGCAGGACGTGCAGTGTAGGGAACATTACAGATTGTATATTTTTATTATGAAACACAGTCTCACAGTGCCAATTATTGTTGGTTCAAGGACAAACACCGTGCAAAGAAACTGGGACATACACAGAAAAGATGTACAGGTCAGTGCAAAAAGCACCTCATGGGGACAATACCTGAGAATTCCAGAATCATCAGCTTGCAGACGACAGCACAGAGTCCATGGAGAATACCTTAACATCTCCACAGCTGTTTAATTTAGAAGTTATTATTTGAATTTCTTTGCAAGTGAAAGCAATGCAATAAAAAATTGAGCTTTATCCAGAGTCCTCTGCTTCCTATAATCTCACGGCAGGTTTGTCAGAGGCTGCTTAAGAAGGTGAAATTGCAGAAAACTATAGTTTTTCTAAGCCATATACTATGAACCCCCTCAGTCCCCTGAGTGTTATACTGGTGAAGGTAACATATAACTGTAAACAACATATGTTAAATCCTTATGTTGTGAAACGAGGAGGTCATGCATTATTTGGTAATCTCAGGATGTCTGAGAAAGATTCAGCTGGACTGGCAAAGTGCTATGTGTTTGCAGGTTTGAAAATAACTATGGACTCCAGCCCAAAACAAAAATAACTGTTCTCAATGTTTATACAATGAAAACTGTCTTTAGAATGGTATCAGAACCACAGACATCATCAAGACATATCAGCATAATATAACTGTGACAAAAAGTCAAACAGGATAGGTTGGGTGTACTAAGAAAACTTGTAAGAGCAATGGAAAAATATTAATGTCATCATTCAAGACAATCTTGATGTCTCTTTATGCTATAAAGTCTAGTTCTGAATTTTTTTTTCTTATTAAAAGAGATACAATTGTCTGTGTGCCTGAATCCATCTATAGTTCAAAAATTACATACATTTTAGTAATCAGAATGCATCCATATTTTAAGCATAACATACATTGGTGTTATCAGAAGCACTGCTGAGAAGGAGCTCAGAAAATTTATTTTTCATCTTTTTGATTCACATTTCCAAAAAAATGTTATTTTCCAGGTTTTAATCAATTATGTCCAGGATTTCCTAAGGGCTAACTAACCTGTTTCAAATTACCATCACAGAAAAATTATTTTAATCTAAGAAATTTTCACTTCTCATAAACTATTCCCTTTTCTCTGAAAAAACAGTTATTGCCTTTTCTCTGAAGTGTGTTAATTGACCCAACAGATAATCTTGGCCAATTTCAGTGCAAAGTCAAGCACAATAGCTAAGATCATCACCAGAGTAAAGACTACATACTGTGATATGTAGCATCACTGACTCAGTGAATAATGATGTTTAATGGATCTTACAACTCTTTTCCTTCTCCAAGCTGCTCTGGCACATGAAGGTATGAAGTCTTTGCTGATGAAGTAACATCAGGAAGAGAGAGACAGTATTTTTTTACCTTGTACTGATATGGTTTCAGAATAGTAACTTTTAGGAAATTTTGCAGCATACATGGAGAATTCTCAGTTAAAGTTCAGCAAACCAATTTACTTCACATTTGCACTATTAACATCAATAGTAAACTGCATTTCACTCATCAGTCATGAAGACTTGCTTTTGAGGGGCTAACATACCTCTTCTTCCTTGTAAGTCATTATTCATAGAGAAATTACTTTTTCAATGGAACTTTGTGATCTTCCTCAAATATCAGTTCCTGTAGTAGATGGGAAAAAATGTCCTCCAGAGAGGATGTATAAACTAGCTAAGACTGCAGCATATTCTGTATCATTATAGAAATGCTGTAATAATGGATTTGCAATTTTTGTGTGAGAATTCACACAGTAAGAGTCTTTCTGATGTAAGGATTAGATTTGTTCAGGGGGTATATTGAAGGCCTTCCAGAGACTTGCATGTTTTCTATTTCCATAGCCATTTAAGACCCTACTAGAGCAATAACGTATAAATAAGTAAGCTTTGCTTACTTCTATCCGGTGGGTATGTACAACTAGTATTGATAAAGCTGTCCTCCTGTCTTCATGTTGAGAAAAAGGAAAAGAATTTTTGTCCTTGTTTCACAGTCAGATAAGATAAACCATAGTGGTCTCAAGGTCTTGGACTAAATCTAGACTTACTCTTTTACCCCAGTATCCTATTCTTCTCACCGTTGAGGCTTCCTAGGTTTTAGAGCCAGCGATGGATGCTATCTAATCAAGGTATTTTCAAAATTTATTCTTCGTGGAAGCTGGTTGAAAGCTAACAGTAGCATCAATCAACAATACATAGTGAAATACAACATGTCTTACCTAATGTAAATTTAGGATACAACCAGTGTGAATATATGATCATGGGATGCAAGAGATGTTTTCAGGCTCCTTAGCCTAGAAATCGACACAAAAGCATAAGAGATGAGAAAGAAGTCTGTGTGTACTGGGAAACAAACTGCTTTTCTGAGTCACACCACCAGCCTTCAAGACTACCTTCTAAACACATTTTACCAATGGCTTTTCTGGTGTAGACTTTGAAAACATCGCAGAGATTAATTTTTCCCTTGTGTGGGAAAGGTATGGTATGAGTATATAAAGGAATATAAAATTTTCTTAGTTGTAGTATGAAATGCTGTGAAAGCTTAAAGCGACAGTCTCTGTTCTTCTACTAAATAAAACCTACAGTAAATACTTTTAATTATATGATATTTAATTTTTGTAGTGCAGTTGTCACAATTCTCACAGTATTGGCTGCAGAATGCCTTACTTTTTTAACTGAGATAAGCAAACCTGATTTTCTTGTAATTGTGCTGCACTTACTATGCAATTAGATAGTAAATAAGTTGTGATTAAAAAATAATGGTAAGTTTCTTTGTAATCTATTTAATACAAATCTGCATCATAAGAGTGACAGAACTCAGGAGTATCTCAAGGATTATCATATGTCAGCTACTTTGTTGCAACTATGGTAAGAGTAGGAAGCAATTGAGCTCTAAATATGAAGCTATTACATATTAGAAAAATTGTAATTTAAAAAGATGCTGGCAACAAAAAAAATCCATCCAAATGTTTTTGATGTAAAGGCAGTATAGACATTTTATGTATTAGTAACTGCCATAAATATTTCTACAGTTAAATCCCATGTGAATTTAGGATAGTTGCCCCTCAAGATTTTGAGGCATTATCTTTTAAAAAATGCATGGTTAAAAGTTAATCGTGCTCTTTCCCTAACCCTAATGCTCTTTCCTTGATCAAATTTTTATGTATGTCTGTTGAAAAAACCAAAACAACCGAAACCAAAGCAAATAAATGACCCAAACAAACAGCAGTGTAAGTACATGCTTATCTCTAAATACAGCATGATACAATTAAGTCAGAAAGATACCAACATGATTAAAGATAAACTCAAAAGTTATTTTCACAGTTAGGGCTTGGATGGAAAAAAAACATTCCTTAAATGCTCCTCTGCTTAGTTCAATATTTCTTCTGACAGAGAGATTGGTTAACTGCTGTCAAGCAAATGTGAAACCTAGTGAAATGGCCTTGATGGACCTACTGCAGACTCTTGTGCTGGCTTCTAACTTAAACCCTGGTCATTGTTCATTTCCTTGAGTCTGTAGAGAATCCAGGCTTTTTTACTTACTGAGACATTTATAAGCGCTCTCCAAATAAATGGAATTCATTTCACCTAATTTAAGATATTTACCACATATTCTAGTAAAGCTAAAGTAATCATCTTGGCTTCCCTTTCCAGTCAATGGGAAGAAAAAATGGTTCAAAAGTATCACTTATTTTGCAAACCGATTTTAAGTTTAGATGCATTGTCCTTCAGGTGTTTTTCTCCATTTATTATGTATGGTTGAATTCATTCATCTTAGAAAACTAGCAACAACCCTCTAGATACTGAACTTAATGTGAAATGAATCCCTACCTTTTTTCTCTAGCACACTCTTCTGAGTCCAACTTTAGCCAATATTGGTCCTTTAGACATACACACAGGAAAACAAATTCATATACCTTCTAGATGGTCCCTCAAACAGTATATTCACTGTAACAGACAACTTGGGTGGTTCAAATCACTGTCCTGGATTTTTCTCTGTAATTCAAGGTGTTTCCTCTGAGACAGAAAATTTCACTTCTATGTACCATAAATTCTTTACACTCACCTCCACCAATGTGTTCTTGTCATTTTTTCTGACCTGGGTTTATTTTAAAGACAGTCAACTCACGTGAAAAGTTTTGGGTTCCATCCCTCCCACACATTTTTTTGTTTAGCTTCCAGTTGAATGGGTGCCATCCTTGAATTTTAAGGTACATTTAGACATTTCTCTTTATTTACTTATAATAAATCCCACTGAAATCAAAGGTGTGACTTGTTGAACAAGATGCCCTGAATGAGAGTAACAAGATCTGTCCAGAAAAATTTCTCAACAAAATCTTTGAGGTTTTTCAGTAGCACCATAAAAACAAAGTATTGAACATAATGTATTATAATGTAAATTCCATCAAACACTGTGTCATTAACATTTAGCAATCTTGTTTATTCAAGTCAATCCATCTATATATACAAATCTGATATTTGCCTTTTTAAAAATTTAACATGCCTAAGTGCCCATAAATCAGTTATGACAATCATTGTTAAAGCAATCAATAGTAAGGAATATGCATTAATTCAAATAATATTGATAGCCACATGAACCTGCATCAGTCTTCTATGAAATAAGAAAAATGATACATCTTTTTAAAATCAATATTTTCCTTTTTATGTCATTCATTTGAAGAGTATCAATAATACATTACTTTATACCTTATGTGTCAGTAGCCCTACTTCTAAATGTAGAGATATCTTGAAAAAATATTGAAGTGAGGGAAAAGAAAAAAATCATCAAAGCAATGACCTGGTAAAAAGCTTACATTCATCCATTGTATTGTGGGTATTCATCTGAACTAAAATATGTATGGGCAGCATTACTGGTTGGATATATTATTTATGACTCAGACCTCAATAACACATGCTTGTATACCACATTTGTCCTGGAGTTAAAGAGCAAGAGGAACAGTAAGAGAACTCAGTATTGCCTTTATCTATCTTCAGACATTAGAACCATGAAGTTAGGCAGGTGTGCAGACCAAAGTGGAAATACAAGATGTGGAATTACAACATCCATTCATCACAAAAGAAACATTTTAATTGGTTATATGTGGAAAATATCTACTTGACAGTCAGTTTCTCACTTTTCACATAAGTGCTTTGCTGCTTGGATGCCTAATCTTGTTTAGTATAGGGAAAGTAATTTGACATGAAAGTACCTAGATGGCTGCCGAAAATTAATTGCCAATTAAAAAAGAAAAATGTTTGTGCTACTCTATAAACAAGCCAACATATAAACCTTTCAGTCTTGTTGCTTTATTTATGTCTTTGTAGATCTGGTTTCAAGCTATTTGCATACAATTTACAAATTCATATTATAATTCTCCAGTATATTTATGATTTTATAGTTGTATATATTTTACCTCTATGAAAAATATTTATTTCTTTATGCTTCTGTTGCTTATTATTTAACAAAAACATTTCATTACATTTGATAGTTTATGTCTCTTCCTTAGAATAAGGCATTTTTATTTGTAGGGCTCAGAAAGAGAGGTTTATTTTTCCTCGCACATTAAAACAAAAAAGCCAAACCTCAAAACGATGAACTCCTGTCTCTTACTTCCCATAGCTTCCTCAGTTTTCTTTCAAGCAAGGATGAATACCCCAATGATTCAAAGTATAAAGGTTAATCTGAGTGGAAAATGAAGGCTTTAACAGGATTGTAAAGCTTAAGGACTCCTTTCAGCACTAAAGAGACTTTTGAAAGTGGTTGGGCCATAGAAATTTCATGAGTACCATGGAATGGTCCGCTTAGATCCAAAATACAATTCAAATGGCACAGCTGGCGGAATCCATGAGTAGAAATGGATATTGACTTCCATTTTCTTCCTTCTTCTCCTCCCAAAATTAATTTTCTACACATTGGGTAGATTGTGTGAATCAATGTTATGTCCGTAAAAATCTTAGCAATTCTGTGTAGGATAGATTACTGAATAGCATAAATTTAAAGATATAATAGAGAAGTAATAGAATTTCAAATCTTGTATTATTTTTAAACTGTAGCATAAGCCTATCTCTTTTAAATTTTAAAAGTTCTTTATTTTTGGGGGGTTTGTTAGTTTGGGGTTTGTTGTTTGATTTTTAAATTTAAATGTATTCCCAGTGAGTGAAATTCAGCCATCTGACCTTACATTAATAAATTGTAAATATCTATGGCTGGTCAAAGCTATTGCTTCTTATATTAATCTTCTTATTCAGTCTTCAAGTCCACATGAGTGCGGCAAGTCCTTTGCTAAAGCCAATCCAAAAGCCAGATTTTAATGAGGGAGGAAAGAAACCTCAAACCAACCAAGCCAAACCAGAACAAAACAATACAGAATGGAACAAAATCCACGCCCACAAAGTTTTCAAGAACAAGTTTTGACAATTGTAAATCTCTTGGCAAAATATGAGTCCAAGACAGCTGATCTACAGTTCTAAGCATCATGAAAGACTGACTGCAAATACATTGGGAAGATTTTTTTCAAGATAAAATTATGCAATAGGAGACTCCTGTGCACATTTATACATTGCTCAGCCTTCTCACAAAAACCTAAGGTCCCGTGTGAAAATCAATAGTGTGGAGATAATGTCAGGGTCACTTACTATGACTGTGCCAAACAGCTCTGAAATCCTCAAAAAACAGACACCTACAATAGCCACCATTCAAAGCGTGAATTAACTAACAGTGACCAGTCTTATTTTTCTTTTCTCTTTCAATTATAATTATAAGAATAAAAATAATAAGTCACATGTAGATTTTATTGAATGCAAATTTTTACTGGGGAGCAAAGATAATAAAATATATTAATTCAACAGCTTTTAATCGTAATAAAATAATCTCTAATATTTCATTTTATCTTATATTTTCAAGCATTTGTTGATATTATGCCCATTTTGTCATTCTTATTTGTAGCCCTTTAAAAGATTGATCTCATAAAGATTACAAAAAAGACTGTCAATGTGAAAAGCTATCAAAAACCTCAAAGAGGTATGTTCAAATCAGTTCTCAGAACTTAAGAAACATTCAAATTGGAATGAATTTACCATTAGTAAGGCTTCCAAAATATTTTCATTTAAAATTAAATATTTTATGAATATGTAAGTAATTATCCTCTCTTGATTTTCTTTAAAACTCATCGTAAAAGTAATTCTTAATACAGTCTTTGAATCCCTCACAGTTCTATAATATGGATCTCTCGGAAAGTATTGGGCAATAGTGTATCAGTCTTCCTTTTCTAACATGTGAAAACAGAGAAACAAGCAAAAAATGACAATCAAATTAACAAAATCTTGAGTCATTAGATATGCAGCCATAGTTACAGAAATAGAGACCTACACAATCTTCAATAGGTAGCTGCTTTGGTCTGTGAGCAGGGGATAAGGGCAGTTATACTTCTGTGATGTATTCCATTACATTAGGTATTTTAAACTCAAATTTTTTACTCCTCCAGTTGACTTCAAAAAATATTAGAAATTTTGCATTTTTCCCTCTTTAAATTACATACAATGAAGTATGGGCTACTGTTTTTTGCTGTCCCTCAAGAATCACAAGACCATCATGTTACTTTTCACAAGACACATAGAAAAAGATGTGGGATATTCAGAGGTGAAACACCAAGTCCATGTTCCTTCATTTCAGATATCTACTGCAGCTTTTTGGTGATTCCTATTGCTAAAATCAACAGGATAACCAGATAGCCACAGAAGCAAGTAGGAATAGCATTTAAAAGAGATTTATCTTCTCCATAATAATCCTCACAGCTGAGGGCATTTTTAAGTTGGTTTACTACTATCTTGTGGTCTTTTTGGTTTCCTTATTTCTGTGAGGAGTAGTATCAAACATTGTAATAAAAATAGTCAAACGGAAAGTATCTACCCCTTGCATTTTTAAGAGATTACTGTAGTCTGTGCTTTTGGACGCAGATCTAGACACAAGATTTAGACTTAATTATTTTAGCTTCCCTCTAGCAACTGAGAAATATATCCTGAAAAGCTCCAATTACTTCAGATAAACACCAGAATTCTCTCAGCTATGTAGGTCACCCTTCACTTGCTCTTAACTAACTATAGAAAGCAATTCAAAGTCCTCTGTGACTGACCCGCTTAAGATATCCTGCCTTCCTGTGGCCCATAATACTGTGTTAGGTTGCTTCCCACTGGAAAAATAAAATAGCATATTGCAAAGGAAATCTTGTGAGAGTAGTGAATCTTTCCATAAAGGGGAATTCAGCATTAAGCCTCACCCGTAGATTTACTTGCCCAGCAACAAATTTGCAGTTTTCATCTCAAAGTTTCTGTCTTATGTTTCACTTTGGAAATAATGACATAGCCATCCTTAACTGCACCTCTGCAAATAAACGAACAAGTGAAAAAGCAAACAAGTCCAAACATGGTAAATATAGTCCTTTCCTAGGACAGAAAAGAAGCAGGAAAAAGTTTTATTTTCATTAAAGTGCTTAAGAGATATATTTTCAGAAATTAACATACACCATTGTACTGAAAATGTAAAATAAGCATTGGTTATATAATTTACAAAATCATAGGCTGAACTTAGTTGTAGATCACACAGAAGTAGTTGTTCTTCTGAAGTCTTCATTAAATTATCTTTTCCCAAACATAATAATGTTGTGCGAAAATAACCGCCAGCAGCAGCATGCACATCCATTTCTACTTCTGCCTGAAAGCAGAAAATTTAGAAGCAGGTGTCATTTTTTTATTAATTGCTAATATTTTGTTTTCTCAAAAATCTACTTGCTTATTAAATGTCTGGAGCTGAGCCACAGTCTAGCAGAAGTTCTACTCTCACCTTCTTGTTCTACACCCCTGGTGCTCTTATAATTCTCCATGAACTGGATTGGGTAGTTCAATATCTATCTATATTGTTTATATAGAGTTATATTCTTAAAAAAAACATTAATCAGCTGAGGATAGCTTTTAGTTCTTAAGTGTTTGGTGATCAAATTCTTTAGACATTTTAGTGATACAAGATATATAATTAGACCAACATAATCTTCACATTTATGACACTTTCACATGTCTGTGAAAGAAAGTTCCACTGAAGAAATTATTTTTCAGTAGTGTCAAGTTAAAACTGAGCACAAAAACAGTACCACTTCATCTTCAAGCCTTCTGTGGTTCTTGTCATGTCACATACTGAAAACCAAGGTAAGTCATCACTGTATACAACCTTTCAAAGAAAACAGGATATCCATTTTAGATAAAGCATTATATACAAATTTTCACATAGATATTTAGATTTGAAAAATACAACCAATTATCAATCAATAATTTTTACAGCTGTTTTGACATGACATTGTGGGATTGATTCTTTCCTTGATGAGTATGCTTAGTTATGTGTAAAGGTGTTTTTTTCACTTAGCCTTCTGGTGGAATGATCTCTGGTTTTGAATTAAGTAAATAAGCTCCAAATATATTTCAGTGCTCTGTTCCATGCTAGCTATCAGAATTAGCAGCAGCAAAGATGGAACAGTTAAAATCTGAATGGTTTTAGGATCTTTACTTCTTTACTGGGATTTTAATGGGGAAAAAAATCTCAAAGTTTTACTCTAAAGGAAGTGCTGTCCTATCTTTAGGAAAACTGACTTCTGACCACAAGAAAATAATCTTCAGATTATTAAACTGAGATTAAACTGAGAAGCTTCTTTCAAGGTACACATATCTTTTGGTCTTTACATTTACCATGTTTCCTAACTTGTGATACTCACGAGAAATAATGTCTTGAAGTGACATAAATCACATTTATTTATGGATAAAATATGCCCAGAAAAGAGAGAAATCAGAAGCTGTTTATTTTAGGAGTAGTTTTGTTGATACATTGATCACATTTTTTTTTCGTTTCCTTCAGAAACTCTGTGACATAACAACTAAGAGAAAAATTGCAGCATTTTTTCCACTTTTATCACCTCTTTCAAATAAGCCACTCACTCTTTCTCTGCCTCAGTTACACACTAAATGGAAAGAATTATGTTCCTACCTCCTAAGCCTTCTCCACTGAACCCTACTAATGAAAGACTGTGAAACATAAGTAATTAATAGAGCCAGACAATACAGGCTTTTAACAAATATTTAGAAATTTCAGATTATATTTGCAACGAGAAAGAGGATAAAAAAGTTACAAACTTTTCCTATCAAACCTTCTGTTTTAAAAACCTATGAATTCAGGGCACACAAATGGTGTAACGCATCAAAAATATTCATGCAAGCTTTAAGAACATTTCTTAGTGGAACTGGTATAGCCACATTGGTGCAAAGCTCCAAGTAGCCTCATCATTTGTACTGAGCTGCAAGGTTGGTGAGTTTAGGCCTAGTGCCATGTCCGTGGCTATACTGCTTCTCCTGATCCCCAACCTGGTTGTTTGCCATTGATACTGGTAATGCCAACCTTGCTTTGCATACAGAAACTACTGATTGTCTGAAGCTCTCCCGGATAACAGAAAAGCATACAGTGAAACTTCTGACAATATGTGTTAAACAGCATTGACTGTCATGACTATATCAATCCTCCCTTTAGAAAATGCAGCGCATGACTCTGATGTTGTTTTAATAAGCAGAGGTGAAATCCAAGTCATTATATAACTTTTTTGTTCTTGCAGAGCAGTCTGACTTTGTTGTAGATAGTAATGTGACCAAAGTGAAAAAAAAAAAAAAAAAAGCCTAGTTTTTAATGAGCTGTCTCAATAGTATTCATCAAAAAGCAAGCTCAAGATTCATCAAAATCAAATATGTTTATTTGTGTAAGCTGTGGTATTAAGTGGAACACTTCATGCCTTAGTACACAAATGATGAGAAATTATGAAATAGGAGTATAACGCTGATGAAAAATGTCTAAAGTGGCAAGTCCCAGCTCAGGTGTAAGGTGAAATTTAAAACACTGTCTTCTATTTAATCTATACAACATTCTTCCATACTGTCTCTTTCTTACATTATTATTTAACTCTTAATACTTAAAGTTTTTCCTAATGCTGTACAAAATATGGCTTTATGTATGATATTAGTCACTTCTAAGGTAAATAAACAATGCTATTATATTATGATTTTTATTTATATTCTGAAAAAAAATAATTTTAAATTGTAGCCTCTTTATTTATGATATCAATCATTAAAGATGTACTTTTTCCCCATACTAATTTGACTAGAAAGGCCTGCTAATTCTTCAACACATTTTAGAGACCATGAAAATATTTCAGAAACTAAATTAGAAAATTTATTCAAACTTTAGATGAGAAGTATTTTGATTGAAGTTTTCCCCATAACCTTCTTTTACTAGATAGTTCCTTGTCTCCTGTATACCCCAACCATGTAGCCCCTCAACAGCTCAGTACAATAAAAAATCTCAGAGTTCCTATAACATATCAGGATTCAGTGTCCATGTTGCCGTAATTAAAGCTGAAACATTCACCTCAGCCTCAGTTTCCAACAAAGAAGTTTTCAAAAGAACTTCCTGGGAATGCACCTTGGCCAAGAGGCTAATGTCTCAAAAAAAAAAAAAAAAAAAAAGTGATTCTCACAGGTCCTCCTTTAAAAATGTTAAAATTTTTATTAGTAAAATCATTAGGTAGGGAATAAATGCAATTTCTATAATTTATTTAGTAGATACTGGCTGTGTTTGAATTCTTCCTCTGTTCTTTTACAGTTACCAGTGTTCATCTCTCCCTTCCTAAATACAGTATCTACTTCTACACACTTACTTGAAATAATATAAAAGTTTTTTGGAATTAATATAACTAGGTTCAGCTGTGCACTCTTACTTTTCACAATATATTTTAAAAGTCCCTGAAAAAAATGGCATATTCACACAATATGAGTACAATGTAAACCATCATCAGGCAGAAAATGAGCTAAGTTCAAGATTCTCACAATCTGGAGGAAAACTTTAACTACTGAACTGCTAGATAAAAGATAAGAGAAAGCTCATCTGTCTTCAAAAAATTAACTTAGTCTCTAGTATGACCAAAAAAAATCAAGAAAAAGGATCCTATTTGCAATTGCTTAGGCTCTAGAGAAGGCAAGATTTCATTTGTATAGTTTCTCCTCAAAAATCTTTAAATTGTTTTCTAAAAAGAAAAAAGCATTACCATTTTCTTGTAACTATTACCGTAAGTTCTATAGGATAATAGCTAGAATTGTAACTAGATGCTACAAAGCTGACACCTTTCATAACAGGATACATCCTCGTAAACAAGCTAGAAGATGCCAGTCATTTGAAATGATAATTTCTCATCAGTATTTGCAACAAGGAAACATAGTAGTCCAAAATTACATATATTTTATGTATTATCAATGCTTGGGATTCACTTGACCATGTGATATTAACTTTCCTCATAAACTTGAATAATATGTTTCAAACTTGTGTAGTGTTTCAATCAGAACACTGCTTCTCCAAGAGGTAAAGGAGGATTATGGACTTCTGCCAGAATGGCTGGTTGGCTGTAGCATCACCTAAAGTCTGCAGGATTTATATGAAGTGCAGCCATATAACCCTTGGCCTGTGCTCCTGTCAGCCTTTACAAGCTAAACAGTATGAAAGCTGTCAATAACTAGATCGGGAAAAAAAAAAAAAAAAAAAAAAAAAAAAAGGAAACTAAAGGAAAAAGAGCTACTGTAGGAAGTAAAGTTGATCATCTTCTGCATATCAAATTCCTTGTGAGTCAGAACTCAATCAGCATTGCAGCATTTTGTCAGTATGGCTTGTATTAGGCACACTGTTCAAAACTGAAGGAAAAATCAAATGGGTGGATCAATTTTCAATATGTTTTATGAGGTTCCATATGGAATCTCCTGTAGGGTTTAATTATAGTGACTGGACATTCTGCTCTGGTTTTGAAAGCAGTATTTTTATTTAGATGCCTATTTACAGAAGTAAAGAGCAATCTTTGCATTCCTAACTATAAAATTCTCAATCTCAGAGCCATATTAGGTAGTGTTCCAAGACAATGTAAGTCTTCATAATTGCAGGATGATGGTGAAAAAACTGAGTCTTCCTTCACCCCAGCCACCTTCATTTAAATCCTTCTTCCCCTTGTAGATGATCTAGAAATTGAGCTGAACTGAGTCAGATAATGGATAGAAAGAGTTGTCAGAATGGAAAACGACACCTGTGATCTGAAGGGATAGAAAGAATAGCAGAGCTTCCTTCCATTACACAAAATTTTGGGTGGGGCAGCAGGACTGGCCAGAACTTGAGACAATTTTGGAAGTACATTTTGTCTCTTAGGTGTTACAGAAAACAAAGGTCTTATCACACATTAATGGAGTTAGTTAGTCAGGGGGTTTATTTTTAATTTTATTTTCTTGAAGTAGTACATGATCCTTTTCTGTTCTAAATAAAATAGAACTGGTTTATTTTGTTAGTTTATATCAACTCAAAAGCTTAACTTTGTTATATTAAAATTCACAGAATATTTCATTATAGGATGTTTTGTGCAAGCTCTGTTTTCAAAAAACAACCACCTTTGTTCAAATGTGTAAGGAAAAATACGCAACTAATATAGTCAGGAGAATAACAAGATAAAGCCAAGCTATTTCTGTGAAAATTGTCTTTACTTACAAAGAATAATAAACTTGAATGTCTCTGAATAAAGCAAAAGTCAAATAGAGAAAAGCACTTTAATCTCAACAATCTCTCACTTGGAGCTTTCTATGTCATCCAGAGTTCTCAGGCAAACTTCTCACCCTCACGCATTTTAAAATTTTTCTTTTTTTTTAATCTGTATATACCCTTGTATATAGAATTGTCACTCTCCTGATTTTTCTTGTTAAATATATCATTACTCTATGATATCCTAAACTTGTTTTATGTTTCCTGTTCATACAGGTAACATTGGACATGTACCCTAAAAAATTTTCAGCAGTGTTTTTTAATTTCCAGAAGTTGTAGACTGTGGGCCAAGGTGCTGCTAGCTACTCTATACAGGACAAAATATTTCCTGGAAGATTTAGTTGTATTTTCCCAAGAGTTCATTTGCAAAATGCAAAATTGACGGGATGCATCCATGAATGCTGAGAGATCTGGCAGATGTCATAACAGGGCCTCCCACAATCATCTTTGGAAGGTCATGGTGATCTGGGGAGGTGCCTGAGCAGCGAAGGCAAGCAAATTTCATCCCAGCCGTCAAAAAGGGTGAGAACTACCAGCCAGTCAGCCTCACCTCGATCCCAGGAAAAGTGATGAAGAGCCTCAATCTGGAGGCCATCTCTATCCACAGGGAGGACAGGAAGGAAATTAGGGTAGTCAGCATGGATTCACTAAAGATAAATCACACTTGATCAACCTGATTGCCTTCTATGATGAAACCACTACCTGGACAGATGGCAGAAGAACAGTGTATATTGTTTACCTTGATTTCAGCAAGGCTTTCAACTCTGTCTCATTAAATCCTCATAGGCAAAGTCAGGAAGTGTGGACTGGATGAGTGGACAGTGAGGTGGATTGAAACCTGACTGAGCAGCAGATCCCAAAGGGTTTTTATCAGTGACACAGAGTCTGGCTGGAGGCCTGTCATTAGTGGTGTCCCCCAAGGTTCAATATTTGGCCCCATATTGTTTGACTTACCCAGCAATGGCTTGGATGAGGGGCCAGATGCCTCCTCAGCAAATTCACTGGTGACACAAATCTGGGAGGAATGGCCCAGGGAGCTGTGCAGCCCTTCAGAGGGGTCTTGACAGACTGGAAAGCTGGGCAGAGATGAACAGTCTAAAATTCACCAAAGGCAAGTGCAGGATCCTGCACCTGGGGAAGAATTACCCATGGACCAGAATAGGCTGGGGGCTGACCTGCTGTAAAACAGCTCTGCAGAGAAGGACCTGGGGGTCCTGTTGGACAACAAGCTGTCCATGAGTCAGCAGAGTGACCTGGGGGCCAAGGAGGCCAAAGGTATCCTGGGATGCATTAGGAAGAACATTGCCAGCAGGTCAAGGGAGGTGATCCCACCCCTCTACTCCGCCCTGGTGAGGCCTCACCTGGAGTGCTGTGTCCAGTTCTGGGCTCCTCAGGACAAGAGAGACATGGAGCTCCTGAAATGGGTCCAGTGGAGAGCTACAAAGGTGATCAAGGCTGATCTGTAGAACTCTCTTAGAAGGAAAGGATGATAAAGCTGAGCCTGTTCAGACTTGAGAAGAGACAACTGAGAAGGGACGTCATTGTCTATAAGTATCTAAAGGGAGGGTGTCAAGAGCATGGAGCCAGGCTCCTCTCAGTGGTGTCAACCAATAGGACAAGAGGCAGACGGGTGCACAGGAAGTTCTACCTGAACATGAGGAACTTTATTGTGCAAGTGACCTCACACTGGAACAGATTGCCTAGAGAGGTTGTGGAGTCTCCCTCACTGGTGGTATTCAAGAACTGTCTGAATGTGGTCGTGTGAAAGGTGCTCTAGGGTGACCCTGCCTGAGCAGAGAAGTTGGATCAGATGACTTACTGTGGTCCCTTCCAACCTTTCCTATTCTGTGAATCTGTGAAAATTAAAAATAATAATAAAAAAAAAAAAAGTAAGCTGTTGGTTTATGTGTGAACACATCTAGGGAGTATCTGTATGTAATGCTGGGGATAGCTCTTCATCATGACAGTTAAGAAAAACAAATATAAAAATGTGCAGTCAAATGTGGGTGTGGAATCTTCCAGAGGAATTAAAAGGAGAAAAACTGGTAAGGTTTAGGTGCTAATAATTACAAAGGAATTAATCTACTGGGGGTGAGAGGTCATAAAGTCAATGAGATGATGGTTTTATATCAAGAGTGTTACATGTAACTTAGAGTTACATCAACTTTCTCAAACACTGTCTGCAACATGTTGTATTTGGGAATTTGGGACATAATTTTCAGGAGGATAACAAAACCCATAGCTTAATTGTGACTGAGTACTTAAGTTTAATGAAGAGTTGCAATAATATTAAAATTAAATATGCCAAAAGCAGCTAAAAACCTCAAACCTTCTGGTCCTAGTTAAATTAATCAAAACTTTTCAATTATTAATTAAAATGTATCAATAAGTCATGAAGGAACACTATTTCTCTGATCTCAAAAGCTCTCCAAATTTATTACAAAAAGAACTACCCTTTTTTCTGCAGAGAGTTTTTGTGGTGGATATTATAATGTAGCGATGCGATTGCACGAAGATGAACAAAGGAGAGACTACCATGACTTAGGTATTAGGACATTTTTTGTGAGTTATAGTCCAAGTCTATATTTTGTTTTCTTTCTTCCATTTCATTGATAGAAATCTCTTTTCTGCAGACATTTCCTTGGCCTCTGCCATATTGATCGCTGCTGTTGAGGGAGAATGAGTCTTCTGATTGCATTCTATTTGAGAGATTGTTAAGGCAGAACAAACCTGGAGATCCTGAGCAGGTCACTGGACAGTCCTTCATAAATATTCAGGAGAAACAAACATTGTGAAAGACACTAATGCTGATAGAATTCACAGATATGCTAAGTAAGAATAAAGTATTTCCTGCAGAGAGCTCCTGTAGGGATTATATGGCCTTCTGCTTTAATGAAGTTACACTTCTGACTAATGGCAAATGATGTTAACATTTTCCTTTCAATATCAAGGACTCTTTTTTATTGTTTAAAAAATGTAAGGAAAAAAAAAAAAAGGGAAGAGTTCTAAGCTGAATTACAAATATTTATATGCAATCTTAGGACGAGGTTGCATTCACTTATAAAGTCAATTTCCATTGAGAGTTTAGAAACAACAAGTCCTTGATTATGAAACAGAGTATTTGTCATTCATAGGAGTCAACATGATTCTTTATTTTGCTGCTGCATAAATAAAAGTGTATGTAAAATTACAAATAAACTTTTCTTTGGAGAATCATTTCATACAGATCAGTAGAAACACTAGTTTATCCACAGGATTATTTGATGAGCAGCACAATTCATAATAAGGATCTTACTTTCTGTTAAATTTTACAGACCAGTGTAAAAAGGGGGAAAAGGAGGAATGCTTTTCTGTCTAAAAGTCTATATAATTTTTGTAAAACTTTTCTAATTATGTTTCTAGCTGCCATGTCACATTAATAATATACACTTCAGTTTCAATTGACAGAATGTTCCTAGCCTTTATCCACAGTTCTGGCATCAAATTTTGAGGATCTACTTTAGCCTTTACTCAGAGGGTCACTCCTTGGACTGAATAGATGCACATAGAAGAGTTTGTCTGGCGTCCTGACCTTGTACCAGAGTTAACCTGAATAATTTAAATAATTTCAATGAGGTTTCAACCACATTCAAGTAGTAATACAAGAAAGAGTAAATCTATCCTCTGAAGAAAGACCCTCAGTCTTCCTTTTTAAAAAAATTTCTACTCCTTTATATATGACTAAATGGCAGTGAAAACTACTTGTCTTTATTTCATTAGATAGTCTTTTATTTTAAAATGGTGTTAATTATAAGACTAACTAAACATTATCGGAAATAAATAAGAATTTTCCTAGAAGGAGGAAAATAATATTGGTGATTTATGGATGTGCACAAAGACACATGAACTAAGCAGCAGTGAATCAGACAAAAAAAAGATGTTAGATTCTGTCAACCGCCAGAAAGTGTCCACTCAAGTGTGCAAATGTGCTATATGTGTTAGCATGACATATTGTAGGATCTGTAGGTTTCTGGAATTAACTCTTGCTACTGTCTGCTTTTTCCCCTATACACTAAATATGTTAACACCAGCTTGGGTTAAATGACAGTCAAATTTTGGCCCAGGTGTCATGACAGTTCTACAGAAGAGGAAAGTCTTGTTTTCCTGTAGCTTTGACCAGTCAGGACTGGTTACTCATGACTCATTGAGGAATGATAAGAAAAGCTCCTTTCAGTTGCTGTGCCAATAAGATTTTCCTTATTACTGTATATAATAACACTTTTAAAAAGGCACCAAAACCTGAAAGAAAACCCTGTCCACAAGCAGCATTTGAAGGTGAGCTTAAGTATAGATGTTAAGAGGGAGAGAAAGAAAAGTCATGAGTCCATTTTATTATCCCACCACAAGAGGATGGAAGAGCTCTGAAAATTACTTTTTGAGAACTGGAAGAGCAAATACAAAAGGAACTTCATGTCTGCCCTCAATTTTTATCAGGGAATTAGACTTGCCTATGACTTTCAATGCTCTCTAAATCTACAAGCCTCACACCCCCCAATATCAATAACCAGATGTAGGTAGGAATCTTCTCAACTGCCTTACATGTTTAAGAGTGACTTAAGTATAAATCCTACCCCTTCACATAAACTGAGCATGGAGAATTTCTGAAAAGGAACAGACTTTCAGAAAGGCTGTTTGCTCTCAGTTAACTTTCAAAACCTAAATTGGGAAAGAAAAATTCTATCCTCATTTGTCTTAATGATTGTCCTACTAAAAGTTTCTATTAGTACATTCCTACTTTTTGCCCAGAAATACATATCTTGACAATTCACATTTAGGTAGTTGCATTATCCCACAAATAATTATTCCATTTTCAAATTTATATTTTTAATATGCTGAGAAATGTTGGCAAAGTTCAATTCACTTAAAACTTCCAGCAGCTAAATTCGAATGAAAGTAAAAATAAACTAAACATTTAAAATACAACTTTTGATTGTTTTCATCACTTAAGTAAAACTCTTAATTGTGCTCAAGAATAAAAAAATATTTTATTAATTCTTCCTTAGTTTTACTAGGCAAGGCAAAGTATTATCTGTGTTTCAGACGTTGATTGATTTCCTACAATCAGGATGTAATACCTCTCTTATCCTGTACATTCTCTTTATTTTTTTCCCTCATAGAATAGATGGGGAAAAAAAAGAACTCCTGTCTCTTTAATTTCCAATCAGTTAATGAGGAGACCCCATTGTCTATGAGTATCTAAAGGGAGGGTGTCAAGAAGTGTCAAATCAATTTATAATTAAACTTACAAATAAGAAAATATTTTCTTCATTTGGGGAAAAGAATTGCTCTTAGAACTCAGCAAAATACTCCTATGCATTAGGGAGCAGTACTTCTTTTACCTAATTTAAATTACTCTGGCAGTTTGTTGTTCAGTTAGGCAATACATTTGCTGCCATAATTTCTGATTTAATTGGAAATGGATTTATATTGATTTTTATTTAATAAGATACATGAAAATCTTTACAGGTGTCTTTGAGCCTGCCTCAGTGCAAGAGGTTGGAGCAACCAATCTCTGAAGCTTTTTTCAATCAAACATTCCAGTGAATCGAGAAACAAAATTATTTGCAGTGTGTTTTACAGTTACATATTTATGTATGTTCACATACATATTGTGTATAACATAAATTATTTATTTACATTTCACATTAAATAATTTTAAAAATTAATACAGAATTTTTCATCTAGAGGTTGGGCATCTTGTGTCCAATGTGGAGTTGACAAGATGCACCAGTGTAGAAATGATAAAATAATCTTAGATAAATCCAAATTCTAATTGTCACTATAAGTGCATGTGTGCAGGTTAGCTTGTTTTTTTTTATTAAAAGTCCATGATATTTATTATTAAATAACCATCCATTGTTATACCCTTTTTAGATGTACAGTTTTTCCTTATTTTAATCTTGATTTGTCTTCAATCCTTTAAATTACATATGTCTAAATACCAAGCTTGCAAAAATGAAAATACCTTAGAGGTGGGCAGTGAAACCTAGATCAGGTCATTATAACCTCTATTTCTGCTAATTAGGCAGTGGGTGTCCTGTGGCCTTGTGACATTCATGCAAATATCATTAGCCAGATATGTTTCTCTGTGACAGTAATATCATTACTGTTAGACTCAATCCCAAACTGTATATTTGCATTGATTTTTGTCTCAACATCTTCTGTTCAGAAATAAAACTTCAGAGGAATGAGGTACCTTCGTCGTGAAATGAAGGTGATCAGTGGGTCAGTGTCCAGACCAGTGATGAATGATGTCCATCAGGCACTGGGATCACTACTGTTTTCTTCAACAATGACACAGGCAGAGGGATCAGGTGCACCCTCAGCCTGTTTGCAGAAGACACCAAGCTGAATGGCGCAGTTAACACACCCAAGGAATGGGATGCCATGCAGAGGGACATAGACAAGCTCAGGAAATGGGCCTGTAGGAACATGATAAGGTTCAAAAAGGCCAAGGTCCTAAAAGGACAAGCCCCAGTATCCATATAGACAAGGGAATGATGGGATTGAGAGCAACCTGTCATACCTGGGGGTACTGGTGGGTGAGAAACTCGACACGAGCCAGCAATATGTGCCTGCAGCCCAGAAAGCCAGTCTTGGGCTGCCAGTCCTGGGCTGCATCAAAAGAAGCACAGCCCACATGTTCAGGGAGTTGATTCTGTCCTTCTACTCTGCACTTTTGAGACTCAAACTGGAGTGCTGGGTCTAGCTCTAGAGCCCTCACCACAGGAAAGACCTGGACATGTTGGAATGGATCCAGACCATTTGGAGATGGCTTGATGTTTGGAGGGATGTTTGGAGGGATGGAATATCTCTCCTATGACAAAAGACTGAGAGAGTTGGAGTTGTTTAGCCTGGAGAATAGAAGGCTCTGGGGAGACCTCATTGTAGTCTTTGAGAATTCAAAAAGATGGGGACAAACTTCAGTAGCTGTTGTGATAGGACAGGGAGTAATGGTAAAGTATATTCAGACTGTATACAAGGAAGATTTTTTTTTTTTACTATGAAGTTAGTGAGGTACTGGAACAGATATCCCAGAACAGAGAGTGACTGAAATAATTATGGATACATACAAGGAGCTGATAAAATAGCGCAAGTCGGACTTTTGATGAAGGATGGAAGGAAAAGTTGGGGATTTTATTATTATGTACAAATAATTTACTTTATCTGTAACTGGAGGCTATGCACAGATGTTTAGCCTGAAAATTTTGATTTACATCCAAAAACTGAAAAAAAAAAAAAGTTCCAGAAGACAGATTAAGACCATAAGTGATTGCTATGGTCATTTAATTTAACCAGTGTGGTACAATATATAAGAAAAACCTTCTTATAAAAAGGGTTTTATGGTGCTGACTTTGTACTAGCTGAGAGATATTAAAGCAATCTGAAGTACCTCCAGCCACTTTTGACATTTGTAGGAAATAATGCAGTTTGGAGATTTCTAAATAGATGGACACTTTTTTGTAGTTACGGAATACAAGAAAATGCAAGGCCACTACTTTTCCCAGCACAATGTGAAATGGTTCTGTCTTCACGAAGGCTGAAAATGGTCCTGACCTATTTTTTTTTTAAATAGCATCACCACATACAGACTGCTAAAGTAGCAAAAAAAATAAATATGTTTCCTTGGATGCAGAGTGCATGTAAAAGCTTTTATGTGTTTAAAATGTTTTCTTTTAGATGATGCTTAATAGCTGCAGAATATGGGAAAGGCAGAATTCCCTCCTTCCCCACTCCCCTTCACAGTCAAGATAATAAGAAGGTTTCCTATAGAAATGAGCCACAATAGCTTCCAAGAGCGCAATGACTTTGTAGACAAATGCACAGTCATAACACACAATAGTTCACATTCAACCCTGGACGCAATAATTATTTTAATGAGAAAGATAATGGCTAGTCAGGACACTGGAGCTAGTCCCTTACTATATTAGAGAAATGTTTCGTGAGTTTAAAATTTATCATAGGCAGCCCCCCAGACAGTGGAGGAAAGCGCTTATGCTCAGTGAGTTGACAGTTACCAAATCTGGTGCATAGAGCATAATGGGCACGGAGCATCGTCCCATGTGTGAAGTAAAGGACTCTGAATCAGAGCATTCCAGCAGAATACTGGTTCTTTAAATTACTTCTATGATCTAGCATTGCGACAAAAATTGCACCATGCTAAAAGGATTGATCCCAATACAGTCCAGTACAGAAGGAGTAGGGAAATTCGCCCTATTTAGCTAAACAAATTTTCATTATGCTCACACATTTAGTGAATGTTCTTGAAAATTTACTTGTGGTGCACCTTAAGTAGTCATTCGTGATTATGAAAAGAAGATAACAATGCTGCTATCTTCATGTGATAGCCTTTTCTTTATTTTGTAGAGAATTAAATGACTCCAGCAGAAAAGAGTAATGGTGATTCAGGACAAAATCTAGCATTAAATTTTTTTGTTTCATTTTAATTTTTATTTAACTAATAAGCTGATAAAAATAGCATTATAGTGCTTTATTGTTTCAGCAAAACATGTCATGCTGGATTCAACAATACAAGAGAGTCAAGACTGTTGCTGCTCCCTGCTCCCAGATTCAATCAGTAGAAAGGCTGATGATGTCATCCCATCAGGAACATGCACATGTATCACACAAACAGGTATAGAAATGAATTATATAGATGTAGGGGTATAGAGAGAGATTAGATAGATAGATAGATAGATAGATAGATAGATAGATAGATAGATAGATAGATAGATAGATGCTGTCATCATTGACACAGACACATCTGTGGTCTCCAAACTCTCCAATTTGTGGTCTGATCCGCTGCATTCAGACTCACATACATACACAGATGCACACAGAACAGAGTCCCTCTAACCTAGGAGAGAGTCAGAAAAGTAATTAGATGGTAAGACAGACTGTGCTGGTCAGACAAATCACAGAATAAGCTGAGTTGGAAGGGATCATGGAGTCCAACTCCCAGCCCTGCGCAGCACCATCCCCAAAAGTCACACCATTTGCCCAAGAGTATTGTCCAAAAGCTTCTTGAACTTGGTGGTGTGACCATGTCCTTGGGGAGCCTGTTTCAGTGCCCAGCCTTTTCCTAATATCCAAGTTAAACATCTCCTGACACAACTTCAGGCCATTCCCTCAGGTCCTGTCACTGGTCAGCACAGAGAAGAGATCAGTGCCTGCCCCTCAACTTCCCTTCACGAGGACGTTGTAGCCTGCAATGTTGGCATCCTTTAGACACTCTCTAATATCTTAATGTCTTTCTCACATTGTGATGTTTAAAACTGCACACAATATTCAAGGTGAGGCTGCCCCAGTGCAGAGCAGAGGGAGACAATCCCCTCCCTTGCCTGGCTGTGATGCTGTGCCTGATGTACTCCAGCACAAGGTTGGTCCTCCTGGCTGCCAGGCCACTGCTGACTCATGTTCAACTTGCCATTGACCAGAACCCCCAGGTCCCTTTCTGTGGTGCTGCTTTCCAGCACCTCATTCCCCAGTCTTTCCATACATTCAGGGTTGCCCCATCCCAGGTGTAGGATTCAGCACTTCATCTTGTTGAACTTCATGCAGCTGGTGATTGTCCATTCCTCTGATTTGTTGAGGGCTCTCTGTAGGGTCTCCCTATCTTTGAGGAAGCCAACAGCTCCTCACAATTTTGTATCATCTGTGAACTTGCTCAGTATCCCTTCCAGTCCAGTGTCCAAGCCATTTATGAAGATGTTGAAGAGAACAGACCTGAGGGTGGAGTCCTGAGGAAGCCCACCAGTGACAGATCACTGATCTGATGTCACCCCATTTACTGAGACCCTTTGTGCCTGACCTGTGAGCCAGTTGCTTCTCTACCAGCATGATGTGTTTATCCAGCTGAATGCATTTTGTTTGCCCCTTGGATCTCACCTAAAGGCTTTCAACTGTGCCATTGCCAGCTGTGAGCTCCATACCTTCTAACCCTTCTATTACATACAATGCCACCCCTCTGCCTCTTCTGCCCTGCCTTTCACTCCTGGAGAGCCTGGAGCCATCCAACAGGGCATTCCAGTCACAGCACTCATCCCACCAGGTTTCACTTGTACCAGTGATGTAAAATCTCTGGACATATCCATACAAGTATACTGACAGATTACTAACACTAAACTGGCTTTCTCTATCCTCCTAGTTCTCTCCTTCCTCCTGAAATCATTTCACCTGCATAATCACAAAATGCTCTTCCACTGCATTCCATAATGTGTCTCACCCCTATGCAGCAATTAGTCTGAAATGTGATCTGGAGAGTTGTTCCAGGTGATGCATCATTGTGGGTTTATGCCTGCATCTGATGGATATTCTGGGACAGCCTGGAAATTTGTACTCCTTGGAAGTATGTAATTCATGTTCTGCCTCTTCTGTGCTCTCCAGGGCTTGATCATGTGATGGGCACAGCAGTGGTAATGGGATCTGCTCAGCAGGGAATTGTTTGGGCTTCTCATAGTGCCATTGTCTTTGAGAGATCCACTGTGAAGCAGATAGAATTTATCTCATAACCTAAGACTTTTGAACTACAAAGCCACTGAATCATCACATGTCTAAACACAAATCAATCAATTCAATCACTTGAATTACCAAAACTTTTGAAAAGGCTATTCACCAAAGGCTCTTGAAGAAAGCAAACCAACAGGAGTAACCATGTTGTGGAATATTATTTAAAGGTGCTGAGGTATTCTATAGAGAAAGGAGTGTGAGTAGGGGGTGGGGAGACAGGGAGAGAGTGATGGGTTAGGTGGAAGCATATCACCCATCTGAGGGTCCCAGCAATGTCTCGTTCCCTCCATCTGGTCTTCTTGGTGGTGAGGGTCCCCTGTCACCACCGCCACACGATGACAGTGCCCTGTGCCCACTCAACACCCCAGGCTGCAAGCTGGGTGTTAGATGAGGGAAAGAGGCAAACCCTGCTTGCAGGACCGTGTTTCTTTTCTTCACCAGTCAACTCGGCCATAACTACACCCAGCTTAAGGGGGTCGTCTTTGCCAGTGGGTCATAGTGGCTCAGTGTTCCCTAAGGGCAGCTGTAACAATCTACTTAATAAATGAAAAGAAAGAAATTAGACCTAGTCTAGAAGGAAACCAGACAAAATAATGAGGATTAGACCTTTTGTGGTTCTGCATTGCTGCTACCTTCAGCTCAGGGAGCCCCTAACTGGTGGCTTCCAAAAGCTCAGCTGGCACATTATGGAAAAACCACTGAGTAGACAGCTTCTTTCCCACACTCTTTCCTTAAGCATCCACTTTCTGTACCAAATCTTGTTTGCATTTACATTAATTCTGATGCATTACATCAGTTATATTTCTGACCTTTAATATGGAGGAATTGAATGGTAACATTGGGAAAATAAATACTTCAGTGATCCTTTTTCTTTTGAATGGAAAACTGGCTTGTATAAAATCTATATGGAGGAGAGAGGAAATCTGGCTGGACTGTGAGGGAAGCGGGGAGTGTACAATATATCTTTTCCATTTGTAATTTCTATGATTCTTGCAACATTTACCCAGTCTCAATCTGACACTCCCACAAGTAAACTTTTGGTACTGAAAGGCTGCACAGTGGGATAACTTCACATTACTATATATTCAAAGGAATCATTATGTGACAACAGTCTTTAAGTATTCCAAAACCATTTTACTCTGATATATGAATGTAAGAGAACTCATTGAAAAAGCACTCAAAATCTAAATTATTCCAACTTCTGCCTTCCTACTTCTGCTACCTGAGAAGAAATCATCATACTGCTAGCAAAGAATGTTGTGGTAAATAGAGACCATAAAAGGACTAATTACATGCTCATTTAAAAAAAGTAGAACTGACTTTTATACCTCCAATCTAGAAGTTACTGTGAAGAATCTGCAAATACTCCCATGTGAAGAAATGTCCATTTTCACCGCTTAGCTTACTGAATTTGAAAACGACAGTGGTTCTCATCCTGGAGTACAAGTTAAAAAAGCAATGGGCAGTGTTTGGTTACTTTAAATCATAAAACTGAATCAAAGCAGAAAATTGAAATGTATCTGTCTTATCTTCCTTAGCATTTTGATACGAAGAATAAATATCTGATTTTATGGAATTCAGACACTTACTATAAAAGGTTTGCAAAAAAGAAAAACAAAATGATAGAAAAAAAAATTATAATAATATCCCTTACTTGGATACTTTAAAGAATCTTGTGTTTTGAGTATTTATGCTCAAGCTTTGAAATTCATAACTATTAGTTATTTCATTCTTTATGAACTTCTATGTACATATTGTTATTCTTAATAATACACATACCATATATAATATATACCTAGAAATATGTATTACAGATATTGAAAAATATAGAAATCTAAAAGAACTCAAACATTTGATGGCTTATAGGCCTAGAATTTAAAAATAAAAGCAACCAAAATCAGTGCTTAGGATAGTAATCAGTGGACAATATGCAATATATGGTTAGCAAAGGACTCGTGAGAAGTGTCCAAGGGCCAACCACTGCTTCTGCAAATGGCAAAGAAAGCTCTAACCACACTGTAGATTTAACAGGAATTAGAATTTTAGAGAGCTCCCTTTAAAATTTAAGAGCTTCCTTTACATCATGCCAATTACCTAAATAAATAATAATAGGTTTTTGAAAAGCAGCTGGGGACTGGATATTTAAAGGAGACCTGAATCAACAAAATTTCAGCATTTAGTATCCTCATGTATTTTTGAGTATCCTTGGGAAGCTTTCTTGCATTTCTTGCACCCAAGACCATTTAACTCCAGTTTTATATTACGTATAAAAAACATGAAGAAACACAAAAAGAAGAGGATTGATATATATATATATAGACCATTGATTCTTTCTATCCATTCCAAACAAACTGATTTCCTTAGACAAACTGAGGTCTTGAGCTTATAAGTGAATAAAGATAAGTCTGGTTTAACAGAGCTATAGACAACCATTACAATTAATGTGAGTTCAATGGAGTCCTTTACAATGTGCATAAGAAATTATCCATTTTTCTGTCTTAATTTTTGCATAAAAAGAATATCTCCCTTCTATTTAGAGACTGCTGCTGTTTTATTTTCGCTTGTGCTAAGTACAGTGCAAAGACATGCATACTCTCATGCTTTCTCACAGATGCTCGCCTTTGTTCTTGTTTGTTTTGTTGTTCAATTAATATCAAAGAAAGGTCAATCTGACAAAGTATATGGTTGGTGTTTGTGTATGGAAAAACATAATGGGAAACTTGTAGTAGCAGGAGTCCCATGTGCCAAAGAAAATGTTAAAAAGCCTCTCCTTAGTGACAAAGTGAGCTTCATTTGTACTGCATAAGTACCCTACTACAAAAGCAGTCTTAGACTTCCATGGGACTACTATGAATATGTTTATAATATGATTAGGCAGGCAAAATGCTCCTAAAGTGCTGCATCACTAGTCTTGTGACTGTTATACAGCTGTAGTGGGACCTCTTAGACTTCTAGTGGGCTGAAATAGCATTTCTTACAAGTGTACTTATATCTTACTTAAAATGAAGAGAATCTTGCTGGCTGATGTCGTGAGGCTTGAAGAAAGATATTAATGTTAAAAATGGTGACAGATTTTTGCTCACTTTACTTCTGTGACTCAAATGGCAGCATTTCTCCATGATTTTTGAATCCCATAGAGTTCAAAATAAATCCCTGCTCACCAAAAAAAATTGAAAACACTTACTGATCAAACAGATTAATTTAATGTACATTTGTGAACCACTAATATGGTACTCTCGTGGGGGCAGTGGAAGTATTGTTGTGGGACTACCAGACATGGTGCTACACCACAACTGTTAGAATTTCTGGAGACTTCTAGATTTGCATTTTCTTTGTAGTTTCATTAACATAACTTGAAAACAGACTTAATTAGTGTTTTAGCACTATTCATTTTGGTTTGTTTTTTTTTTTTTTAAATTCTTGAAGAGATGTTTTTTCAATGGGGCAAGATATTGAGTTGACAACCCTGAAAAATCAACCTCCCTTTGAAGCTATACAATGATTCTGTATAAGGCTAGTACCAAGCCAGTCTTATTGATCAGGGTGGAGGTTTCTTTAGTTTTTGTTTTATTACCATTTTTACTGTGTCTTTATTGATCTGCTGCGACAGATCATGTTCTAAGTTCCTAAATGTCTGACTACCTGGACATCATTCTCCACTACCTGTTAAGAAAGAACTTTCAGGAAAATAACTTGTTAAGCTCTCTCAAATCAGGGAAACAGAATTGGTGCTACTGCTCTAAATGAATAGGCTAATTTTCCTAAGGGTAGGATAACAGTAGGCATTTTTATGCTTTTCCTCTTCATGATAAGCTATGTTTAGCATTTTTCCATGTATTCTGTTCATGAAGTTTTGCAGTTTGTACAAATATATGGTTTTAATGAAATAATGCTAATAGTTCTAATAGTTTTTTAATATTTTTTTTTCTCTGCCATAACTTTTATCTTCATTTCAGTTTGTTATTTTTGCATTCCTGTGTTTTCTCTAAGTTTATTTCTTTTCTCTTCTGACCAGACTCATTTTGGCAGAACAATTTTTTGTCTTTATTTAAAAATGTTTGATTAGTCTTTGCCTTTACAGACAAAAGTACCAGTTGGTGTCACATATGATGATTTTACTGGTCCACCGGAACAAAGAATCAGACTTTCTGTTCATTTTATGCACAACATCAAACAACCAACATGTGAAAAATTCAGCTTAGGTATTACTTCAGCAGATATTAATTAGAGACCTGAAGATGGAGGAGTCTGTACCCTTCTACACTTTTTCATCTAGTTTTATATTTAAATTCATTTTGTTATAACATAATTTTATTTTTTTTTTGCCAAAGAACAACAAAATAACCACCATAGTAAAAATGAAAGAAAAATTGGTCTACTTACAAATACACTTCATTATTTTATTGGCTCAGTAAATGATGTTGCCTCCAAAACATGAATTGTGAAGGATGCTGAGAACTTACACATAAAAAAAGTAAATAAAAGCTACAAGACATTTGCAAATGTCAGATAACTAACATCACCCAAGAACTTCCTGTATGGTACCCTTAGCCTCATTTGGACAGCAATGCAGCACTAAAATTTGTGTTCCTGACGAATCACAGATACATAAAATCCTCATGCAGCCAGATTAAGTCTTTCAAAGCCTTTAGTAAAACTGCTTCTGGCTCACTCAGAGCACTATTAGGCTGTGGAAAGGTGTGTTGCATTAGATGCTCAAGACCAAGTGCCAGATTTCCAGCAGGACTAAAATGCTGTAGCTTCATGGAAACGAATTACAGGGCCCACTGCAAATGTAAGAACAGTGGGAATTGTGGGGAGGGAGCTGGTTGAGCAGTGATGATCTGAGGTACCTCTTGTGTATGTTAGAGGGAAGCTTGCTAATCAGAAGTTATTAAAACAGTTGTTTGAAATGTTGCCACTGGACAGGATCTTTCTAAGCAAATGAGTAATCCCAACAGTACTAATGATACCAATTTATCACTGAGGTTCCATTTGTATGTTTTGTAGTTTCCAATCTGTTACAGGAAAATGGTGGTGGCTGGTTGAATGCCTTTTTTTTTTTTTTTTTTAATGAACATTTAAAGTACATAATTTTACTTCATTTGTGCCAGAAAATTGCCCAAACACCTTCATTAGAAATAAGCAAATCTGTTCAATACTATCTGAACAGCAGGCAGTAGATGCTTTATTGAACAGAAAAGCTTTAACAAACCTTATCCTGTACACGTCCTGTACTATCAGTCTGTTTATGTACTCACAAGTTTAAGGAAAATATGGGTGCTGCTACATAATAAACAGTGTCTCGCTACCCTCCTTTTTTATCCAGGTGGTTGATTATATGGTATGGGATATTTTTGCAGGTGGTATAGAAAATCATATATACCAGCTGCTGTACCCACTGAGCAACACTTTGCTAAATGACACAGCACCAATCACATATAACAGCTCTAATGACTCAAGTGGTATCTTTACTAGATGTGGTTTGTTTTTTTTACATTGAGATATAGAGATATAGCCTTCAAAAAGACTTTTACCTGCCTCTGTTTTTTTTGTTGCTTTTTTGTTGTTGTTGTTTGCATGGTCTGTTAGGTAAAAAGGAAAAAAATATTCAGGAGGAACATAAGTGATTAAAAAAACCCACAATAATACAAAGCCAGATAGGATAGCAAAAATGAACTGTGCACTGGATGGCTTGGCATGCTGCCACCAATCCTTGGCAGAAATCACTTGATGTTGGCACTGGAGATGTTAGATGTACTAGCCACTGGGCCCCTGCTATAAACATTTTACTATGTAGAATCAATATTGACATACTGCATAAACAACTGGATGAACCTTGGACAAAAATGATAGCAAACAGCATTTCAATAATTCCACATAAATTTGAAAATATAATTGTGCTTGACATTACAGTACTGACAGTACTGTATTGTATCTGAAGGCCCTGATTACCACTGAGCATCATTAAATTTAGTAAATTGAACATCAGTCTTGCACTTTCTTTTACTATGATTATGACTGGTATAAAGAATGCAGCAGTACAAAAATTATCTTCAGTTGGTACCCTATGGGAAGGCATCCAGAGTATTTGTTGCACTTTGTGCAATTAACAGTCATATTGATCACTTGCTTATTTCAATTAATAGTAGATAAGCTGTCTGATTCCCATCCCTGCTGTAATTAATGAAAGTAGACACTAACTGGTGCTAGAACAAAATAACTTCTCCTCTACCACCTGTAATTCTTGTTTGGAAGTGTGAGATATGTTATGTTCCAGGACTAGACCGTAGATTAAGAACTTTTCATAACTAAATTGTGCAGGTTTGTAGTAGAAATCCATCACTACTTACATATTTCCCTCAATTTTGATAGAGAAATTAATATATTTAAGAAAAAACACACTTGGATTCCTTGAAATTCCTCGTATTTTGGATAATGAGAGCACTGCTTTTTTCTCATAAAAAAAACTTCTTGTTGCTTCTGTCTCATGAAACACTGTTATAACATAGCTCACCGTTATTGCCAGGTTTATGTGAAAGACTCATGAGATCACATGCTTGTGCTATAACTCCAAGTTCCTGAAGTCTAAGGCTGGTGCTCCAAGTCCTCCAAAATCCCTCTAAGGATGTGGACTATTTTACTCGGTTGGAAGCTGTCAAATCCCTGAAGAAGATTTAAACTACCACATGCAGTATTGCTTCCTGCTGTGGCTGATGAAGGAGATACACAGTAGCTTTACATTGTGACATTATTATTTTCTTTCTTATAATAATAAAGTGTCCTGTGAAAAAAAAAAAATTGACATCCTCGTCAGTGCTTTGCCTTTGATAGGTACAGTTAAGTGTGCTAACCATGGCTAAGTTTTCTAATAGAAGGAAGCAGACCTGCTTCACATCTAATATTGTAGTAGTGTGGGTGAACATAATGAATGCAAACTGATGTTGGAAAGGACAGAAACTGATGAAATAGATGGACTGTGTGATGTATGCATCTTTATGTCTCCCAAATATATGAAATGGAAGGGAAGAGCTACTCCCTGCATGAAATTATTCAGATTATTTAAAGAAAAAAAGAGAAAAGCAAAGGAAGAAGCATATATAAATATACATTCATTTATATGAAACTAAGCAGTAAAAGAAATTTGAACTTTTCCTGATTCTGGTCACACTTTGTATTTTTTATATTTTTTAGGTATCCAAGGCTTTTTTTTTTTTTTTTCTTTTTCTTTTCTACCACTAACAATTCTTTCAGGAGCACATTGACAGATTTGAACTGATAGAGAATCATTTTAATCAGTGTAGAAGATAAAAAGTCACAATGAGAAGGGAATTCATGTTTACAGTAGTGGGGACCACACACTGTGATAGTTTGCATTAGAAACTCAGCAGGGGGAGTGTGAAAAGCTGTAGCATTATAGCAGATATGGGGGCTTTTTGGCATGAATAGGTCGTGTGTGTTCAAGTACCTGTCTAACATGTAACAATCACAAAATATTATCATATTCAGCAGGTCCATTATTGCTGCTGCATTGAATATGCAGCCTCTTAAAATCCCCCATGCTCTCAAAAAATGAAAAAGATACAGCATCAAATAGTGGATTCCCCCTAAGCATATCAGTAGTACATTTCAGAATACATTGCCACAAAAAGAGGAGACAGAGGCATACAAAGGAATAGATCAAAACTGCATGGAACAGGTGTTATGTCAGAGCAAGGTTATTCCTTCAGGTAAATAAAATCTTTTAGCCAAAATGCAGAAACAAATTCATGAAACAAAGTGAACAACCAAAGCTTTATATCTCAGATCTGAAAAAAAAGAAAAAACCCTAATATCATAATGAGCAGAAGCTTATAGCAGCTCAAAAACAGATTCAAAAATCCAGGAAATATTTTCTGGGGAGATACAAACATACTGCAAAGATTCAAGACTGTGATAAGTCGCTTTACTTTTTAATGTCTTTCTTCTCTGTTTTTTACTTTGAGCTTATGAGGTGAACCGTAGGCAGTTCAAAATTACAAACAAATCCCTAAGAGACAGATATCAAGCAGCAGAAGTTCGACCTCAGTCTTTTTTATGGTAGCAAAACCTACATTTTATCCCTGTTATTACAACACCATGTTGGAAGAATGTTAAGGTTACACAGAAAGGCATTTAAAATTTGAGAGATACCAGAAATACTTTTCTATATTGCCCAAGGAAACAAAGGGGTGTTACTATCTTCATTTCGCAACTGAGCAGCTCTAACAGGGAAAGATTAAGGCTAAGGGGTACGCTTATTTTTGTTTCCCAGGTGGAGCTGCACCTCATTCCCAGGCACCTGATGGTCAGAACACTTAGAATTTAAAGGAGTAGATAAAATCTATTTTAGGTTATACACCAAAGTGGTTTAGAATTAGACATCTTACGTTAGTGGAGGTGAATCACAAATTTCCACCCTAAGTGTTCAAAACACTTCTTCCATTGACTTCAGAGTCAACAAAGATTCTGGAAAACAAAACTGTCACTGAGAAAGTGAGGAATAGCCCATTAGAAACACTTTTGAAAATAGCTGTCTACAGCATGAGAGACAACCTATTCACAATGTTAGCTCTCTTAACCACATTATGTTTCCTCCTTTGCCACAGATGATCTATCTCAGTAGCCATCACACTAGTGTACAAATACTTGATATTATATAAGAAAAAAAAAAAAAATCAAGAAATCAAGAAAAAAGTGTAGGTAGATAGCTAAATTAAATAAGTTTTCTCCACAGATTGTCCTAAGAAAAAGTATAGAGGAAATAAACTTCCAGACAGGAACCTGATCACCCCCATGTCTTAATTCATTGATTTTACTTTGTACCTACTTTGGTCTGTTCCAAATAGATATCTCTGTTACATAGGGATATAGTTGGTGTTAGAATGGATGCAAGTTAACAAGCTATTTGTTCTTATTTTGGAGGACTAGTCACCTTTTATTTGGCTGATAAACATACTGGTATATACTGATGTAAGCCTGTAAGAGCCTACTTCTAGTCATCTCCACCATCAACTATATCCTGACACACCCTAGTGCTCAACTTCGTGGCTACATTTTAGCCTCACTCACAAACCCGTCTGCCAGATGTAAATTGACAGACATGCTCAGAGTTCTGACTTTAAGTCCCAAGAAAACATTAGTGGCAGGTCATTCCCAAATACTATTTCTCCCTATAGAAGTTTGGGACACTTTTCCAAAATGGTAAACTAGGCCTAAGTCTCTCTTCTGCAAGTTGAGATGTAAGACCATGTCCCAAGTGAACACAATAAAAGACAGGCTACAAGGATTTCTGGAGCAGGCATTTCTCATTCCTGCTTGTGCAATTTGCTCTGCTATGCATCAAGTAAGACTCACTGAAGCAAAGAATTCAATCTTTCCAAGTAAATGTCCTAAACACTGGTTCCTGGGAAAAAAAGAAATGTGGGGGAGGGCATTTCCACCTACCCTTCCTTTTTTAAGAGAGGTCTGAAATGCCAGACTCTCAAAGAAAGGGCTTTGATGCCTATTCCCAGAAGAAAGTGGAAAATAAATGAATCTTTTAAGGGAGTGAAACTGGTAGTCAAAGTTAGGGGTCAAATCACCTAAGAGGGAACTTAAATATTGACATTGCTCATAATGCTTTCTTCAAATTTAATTCTAGGAAGAAAAAAAATTATAGTCATATACATCATTTAGGAGCTGAGAATTTTAGGAAAATAAGCAATGTCTAAAAAGTATCCTAAATATTTTTTGGCAGTCTAGACAGATGAAGAAATCCATCAGCAAAGTACAGTCTATATGCTTCATGGACTGAGAATGTAGGTGCAAGCTACTATTAAACAAAGTAAAAGCACTATTTCAGCCCTGACCCTTTATTGTCTCTTATGTTTAGATGAAACATAACTGCGATTGAGAGAGCAGTACTTTCTGCTAAGGACGAACAAGGACCTGTTGCAGGTAAGCAGTGATTCAGATCAAGCATGGTGTCCTTACCTGAGAGAAACAATACTTCAGCTATTCCTCTCCCTTCTTCCATTTTCCCCATTGGTAGAAACTGTGGCAGATTATATTTATATTACCCCCTTCATGTTTCACTGTATGTGAGATTTATTATAGATGTTAGATGAATAGATTTTGTTTCCTCCTTGTTATACTGGGAAGTGAGTTCTCCCTAGCTCTCAAAGTTTCATTCCTCTATGACAGTATATGAACTGTGTTTATATTTTTATGGCCTTATGTACTGTCTATTCTCAAGGTCTTTGCTATCTTCTTGAATTTTTAATCTTGGGGATCACTGTTATACTGCACACAATCCTAGAAAGAATATAAAGTAAGAGCCTCCTTGATAAGGTGGAGCTATGACTTCAATATATCCATCTTTTCTTAGGGTTCAAAATTAAATTTTCTTATGCCTATGACAACGAATTTACCACTGAAAAATACCTTTGTACCAGACAGAGACATTTCCATTTCTTTCAGCCAGGTAGATAAACCATGAAGCAAAAAGATAAAGAGTTACTGAAAGAGGAGCTAAGTTAGAGAATAAGCCCACACTGATGGGTGTTTGGTTTTGATTGGGCTTTGCTGTTGCTAGGTTGGGTTTTTTGGGGTTTTTTGTTGGTTCGATTTGGTTGGGGTTTAGCTTGTATTCTATTTATATTGTATGACAGCTACATGGGAAGAAAGCCACAGGTACCATTCCTAAGACTACTACTGTTCACTATGTTTTTAATGTAAATTAGGTACCCAAACTCTGTAAAACTCCTCCCATGATTCTCAGTACTTGCCAAAGGTCCTAACAGGAAGGCATAGCAAAATAGGATTTGGTAACACCTCATACTACTGTAATTCTTTAACCATCAGACTATGCTTCTACTATAATATTCTTTTAATTAAGCTGAACTCACTTATTAAATGGAATTATTTCATAAACTGTTTTAAAATGGACTTCAGTATAGAATTTATTCCGGATCTAGAATTACACTATTGCACAAAATTGAAATATTTATTTTCCTTAAGACAGTTCTGCATGAGTTCTCATTGTTATATGTCCAGCACAGTATCCTCTGTGTTCAATTAACAATAAGTAACAATAAAAAAATGCTTAAATTCTGTAGATAATAAATTAAACATGCCAAAACTCTTAATTACCAACACAACAACTAAAATCACATTTGTATAAGCAACATTCTATGTGCTACATTCACCTGTGCTAGCTATCCTAATTGCCTGGGCTGAGATTATAACTTGGAGAAAGTAAAGTATTATTTTGTACTACTCCATAGATAAGGGATTTTTTCCTAAAGGGTGACAAAGGAACACTATTAGAGCCACCCATTCACCTCTAGCCCCATTAAAACTGACATTTGGAAGAAAAAAAATGCCTGTTCATTGAAATGAACCATGTTTGATATCTGAAGGCTGATTTATTTAATTTGAAAAACTAAACTGTGTTGTAAGGATTTGTGTACTATGTAAACCTGTTAAATACTTAACGGGCCATAACCAAAAAAAAAAAAAAAAAAAGCATTCTTTAAGGAAGAATGCTGACAGCAACAGTGCTCTGATCTGATTGGTACATTAGCAGTCCTGGTTGTGATAGAAGGACACCAGTGTCAAGGGAATCTCATTAAAAATCCTTTCCTTTAGTAGATAAATGGACTGTGTGGCTAAAATGTACAGCTGTTGGCTTTCTGATCTGTGCTTTCCGATTTTAGTCTCTAAGCAAGGTTGCCTTATTAGCAAAATCTTCTGTCCAAAATATGCAGAACTGGATTAAACATCAGATGTTTACAAAATGTATTTGATTATATTTTTCATGCCTTTTCAAAAATGAGGGCTAAATCCAGCTTTTTTATAAGTGGATGAGTAGCTGTGGGCTGAGGTTGGTTACAAAACACCATGTGGCCTTTGTCAATAACATGATGAGGATTATTTTCTGAGGGACAATGAGGACCCAAGAAAAAGAATAGGCTCTGCTTTATAAAATTACACAGAATTTAAAAATAAATGCACCTTATTAAATATATATATATACGCACATATATAGATATATATACATACACATATTTGTATATATCCTCTAAAAACAGACTGAGAGAGCTGGGGTTTCTCGACACGGAGAAAGGAAGGCTCCTTATGGCAGCCTCACAGTACTTGAAGGGGACCTACAAGGCAGTTGGAAGAAGGGCTTTCTACAAAGGCAGGCAGAGATAGGAGAAGGGGGAATGGATTCAAGCTGAAAGAGGGTAGATTTAGATTAGATATTTTGAAGAAATTCTCCACTGCATGGGTAGTGAGGCACTGAAACAGGTTGTTCAGAAAAGTTGTGGATGTTTCCATGCCTGGAATTGTTCAATACCAGGCTGGATGGGGCTCTGAGCAACCTGGTCTAGTGGAAGGTTTCTCTGCCCATGGCAGGGATGTGGAACTAAGTGGTCTGCAAGCTCCCTGCCAACTCAAATCATTCTGTGATTCTATGATTTATCTTTGTATAACCAATAGAAGTTGATCAAGCCAGTTTAAAGCTGGGAGCCTTCAGGGAACAGGAAACCACATCCTATTAATCTACTGAAATACCAGGAGAGACATCAAAAATTGTGTATTTTCAAGTATCTCTTATTAAGAACCACAGTTGCATTTCTGTAAAACATAATTAATTGTTTAAAACAAAATGCAGCTTAAGGTTTATGAGAAAGGAACTGAACCAGACAATGTATTTGGCAAGAAGTAAACAAATGAACTAATAAAAAGACCTTGCTTCAATCACACAGATTTATTTTTCCAGAGAGATTATTGATCTAATGGTAGATATTAATTATAAAATTTCTTCCTTTGGAAAGAATGTCCATTTGGTAAAACGCACATCATTTCTCAAAATATATTCCTTTGGTATTGTGTAATTAAACTAAGCAGTGCAATGCCACAGGATGTTCTGAAGGACAGACGTCTAAGTGAGCTCAAAAAGAAGTATGACAAGTTCACGGAATATAAGTCTGGGACTACTTAAACTGTCACACCTGACTTCATTCTTGAGTTTGAGAATTTCCAAAGCCATTCATTCATGTAAGTTAAGAAAGCTAACCAGTAAAGCAGTTTCTTTGCTCCTGTACCCTTTCACAAGCAAACTGGAAGAAAAATCCTGGGTTACATTAACCTGTTGTCCCTTTCTTTATAGTCCTTTGTAATTATATTATCAGCAAGGCTGCTTAGACACTTGGACATTTAAACATTTGAAGTAAGCTAGCTGAAACCAGTGATTCAAGACCTAAAGGTTGACATTACTCTATTTACTTTGTGAGTCCTACAAGAGAACAGGAGCATTTTGTGAATTGGTTACTGATAAATTCTCAAATACTCAGCCAGCAAGATCAGCCACAATCAACCTTTCCATAGACCACAGTTTTATTCTACCCAGCCTAAAGTATCACACATACAGTTTTATATATACATGCATATAGATATATATATGTGTGTGTGCATGAAACATATATAAAATAATATAAATGATTATATTATTACAGATATAAAAATTATTGCTCCCTGAAATGCATATTAATTTTAATATTAGATAGTTGCTGAGTAAAAGAGAAGAAGAATTAACATGAGAAGAATTGTCAACTTTTCTTTCTTGCAGCAATATAGTCATTTCTGAGCTACTTTCCAGTTGCATTCTCTTCTCTCAGTCCCTTTCTCTTACCTTCTGGCTTCACCAGGATCCAGCTTTGACAGAAGAGTTGGAAGATGTCCCTAAGCCTCATTGAATCCCCTAATTTCTGTTAGTAGGAACTTTGGATCAGTTCCATAGCTACTGTACAAAAGGTGGGCACTTCTATCTTATCCTCTTGTCTTCTGACACAGAAAAAGTCTGATTATTTAATCATGTGCCTTCACATGAAAACCCCAAGGTCCTGATCCTCAGAAGGAGGAAACAGCTCTAAAGACATGTTTATGTAGTGATTTCAGTAAGGCCCTAAATCTTCCCTTTGAGGTTCACCAGCTGAGCCATCAACCTAATAAAATGTAACATGGTGCAATTTGGAGCTTCTCTGAAAAATAAGCATAGCCCTGAATGTAAACTGATAGCACTCAGAATCCAAAATTAAATCCACCCTTCCTGCTGCAGGGATAAAGGACTCTAATAGGTCTGTAGTTCAAAGACTTCCAGCCAAGGCATTTAGGAAGTTTGTTACTTATTTTATTTAGGAACATTTTCACTTGGTTAGCCACCACTTCCAATTAAGACACTGAAATTAATGGGTTGAAAACCCAGCTCATTTTTTAAAAAACAGCCCTTCAGTTATGAGCTTTATTTTCTTTTTTGTCTTTTTTCTTTTCTTTTTTTTTTTTTTTGACTAACTAAAATTGCTCATAAAATCTTTCAGAACTAAATGTAATTTAAGAAGCTGTTGCTTGATGCATTTCAGCTATTAGATTCCAGCTCCCAGCTTTGACTCCATAACTGACTATGTGTAGACAGGCTTAGTGTATGTTAACATATCAAACATGGGCATAAATTTGATGTGTTAGCAGGTCTGCTCTGATTACACTTAGGATCAAGAACTTAATTGCATCACTATATAAGCACAACCTTTATTGGATTACTAACCTGCAGAGAAGGGCAAAAAGGCAAATGTGTCTCTGTACATATGATTTTACACTGTTTAGTCTTATTGACTACACCCTGTGCAGCCTCAGGAACACTTACTTCGTTGGAGTGATTGCATAGAGAACATAATCCCTCAATTTATAAAATCTGAATAAATTTATCTTGCACCTGTCACCTTCTGTTAAGTGTCAGAACAATTAAATTTGTTCTGGAAACAAGCAGTCTGGATCTCGTCCTGTATTGTTGTTATTATAATTGAAATTAGAAGACTGTTTATGAAGCAAAAACCCTAACACTTTGCATAGGCTATTTGGGAACAGAACCTTTTTCTAACAGGATTCACCTTTCCTCTGAGTGAGTAATTAGGCAGCCTGGAAAGATGAACTCCAGTGGCCAAATGGATGAGACTTTAGCCAGGAGAAGGCTCTGGGAACCTGCTGAAAAGAGGATATATTAGAAAGTAGCCTCAAGCATGGTGGTAAAGAGACTTTGCAATCTGACTCAGAGGCATTGTTCTAGTGCTGCTAACTGCCTGGGGCAGCTAAGTGAAAAGCCAGATGAAAGGGAAAGGTGTGTCCTTCCAACACAGAAGACTAGATTTTATTTGACTAATTTATTCAACATAGTAAAACATAGATTCAGAAGATTTTTGTCTCTTATGACATTAATTTCAAAGGAGATGTGCTGTAGATCCACTAGAGGACTGTCTGATTCAGAGTCCCACAACAAAGACCCTTGATCATTCTAGGTGTTCACAGGTTTCAGACAACAGGGCTTTAAGGTTATTCATCTCTCTGTACTCCAAGATTTAGTAAAAATAGCTCCTGTCTCCAAAAAGATTAAACAATCCAGGTTAATTTAATAGTCACTCCATGAATGAATACTTTATCACGTGGCTCTGATGCCTGCACTTTACCTCATTTCATGACTTATGCCAGTCTGGCTCTTGAACTTGGGTTTCTATTTTCAGCCTGCCTCCTGCATATCATTTGGTCTAAGGAAAAAGGAACAGATTACTAGATCTCTCAGTTTTATATACACCACATTTTTTAAGAAAATAATATAAAGATTTTATTAAAAGTAAATGTTCTATAAGAAATGAAATTTTAGCTTTTTTGAAAAGAGTAGAGTTTGAACATATGTTAAAATATTAAAACCTACTATACAGTTTAAGATAAACACAATAAAAAAATCTAATACTTCAACCAAAGAGGCTTTGCCTTGGTAGCCTCTAATCATTCTTAAAGAAAGAAAAATGAATGTTGAAAGAATATTTTACTATTCATAAAAGTATAATAAATTATTAGTCTTTTCTGTGTACAGTGCTTTAATTAAAAAATATAGTTTTCTTCTCAAATATGATAATGTGCTTTGTGTGATGGATTAAAAGCCCCTGAAATTCTACATGTCACAGAAAATAAACTCCTTTTTTTTCTAATTAGAAAAATTAATGTTGGTTACTGTTACAATATTAAACATTTGATGGACTGAGTGAGATGATATTAGATTATCTTTAAGCCTATTCGTTAGGAAAGATGAATGGCAAATACAAACTCAAAACACATCATAGTGCACAATAACTTTATAAAGAAAGAAAAGGAAATAAAATGTTATATTGTGCCTGCTTTGACATCTTATATGTACTTGCTTAATGTTTAAGTTATACAGCACAACTAATTCTGATGGCTTATTTTACAATGCAGAAAGTTTAAAAACAATTTATGTATTTTTTTCTGAACTTTGTATGGCAGATCATGGATTACCATGTAAAGGCAAAAGATTATCCACATGAAAGCAGAAAGAAAATATTTTTACATTTTATTTCCTTTTTTTTTACCCACAGAGCAAATGAAGGTAGCTGAATAATAACAGAAAAAGGTGAGGAAATTTCATAAAACATGGATGTGATTAGTCCCTCCCAGTCCCTGAGGTATGTGAAAATCTAGTTTGCATTTAAGTTGATTTTCCTGTGTTCCTGCTGTAACAAATAGACATCTTTGAAGGGCAGTTCCTCAGTGGTGGTGTGCATAACATGTTTGCTCTTCTGGTTCTTTCACATTTATCTAAATCGATTTTCAAACCAGTGTCTTCCAGAGAGTATATTTCTCTCTGCATATGCAAAGATAGGCAAAGAGCTCAATTCAGTTGTCCACCTATTTCTTTTCCGATGTCCTAGACTCTACTTCTGCCTTCCATCAACAATTACAGACACATCTCTGAGGAGTCCAGTAGCATGCTAGACTTGGAAGATATTCTTGGATATTTTAAGATGTATTAAAGTCTCATACAAGTCAAGATGAAGATGATCAGTTAAATCTTGGTTGAATTGAAAAGAATCAGTTCATCTACATTTAGACATCTACAGCTACATGTCTTCTGGATTGTCTAAATTCCTATTCAAATCCAGGGGAAATAGCAGGTGAGATTCACCTAACCTCATTCCGTTTGAGATGTCCTAAGCTCTCTGAAGCAATAACACAAAGCTTGACTGACAGCCAACAAGACTTGGAGGAGACTTTAACCCTTCTGAGGAAGCAGTTAAAAGCCAGGTGGAATAACCTCATGGCATATAAAATTGCAGAGGTTTATGTGTCACCAAATTAATTTTTTCCCTTCATCACTGCAGTTCATGAGGTGCAGAAGAATTATTTTTCTCACCCCACAGAAATCATCTACATTTGATCCCCTAAACAGCTCTCCAGATTTTGGTGACTATACTGTCTAGAATTGTATTGGTTGTAAAGGAAGCCTACACACTCTGCTTCTAGGTGAACTCTGTCTTACTCTGAAAGTTGATCTCACAGGAGCAAGGATGAGCAGTGTCTCCTCTGAAGTGACAGAAATTCCCTCTTTTCTGTTAATTATGAACTAATGGTCAACAGAATTAACCCCTAAAAATACAGAACATCAAATATTCATCTAACAGGAGGTGTGAAAACATTTGTGGGCTTGGAGAGATTTTGAAGCTGCATCTAGATTTATCTGCTGAGGGACATTAGTAATCAAATCAGATTCAGGTCCTCTTCAAAACTATGATTCTCATTCATTATATACTTTTTCTGAAAAACAAGATACAGAGAAATACTGGTTAATCAAATTATAAGCATTTTATTGTCTGCCAACATGTATCTCTAGTTTGAAATTTTTCCATGAATTCTCGACTAAACATAGTAAGTACATCTGAAAATCGAGGATGTCCCAAGGTAAGGTTATATAAAATCATATAGCTTTAAATTTTAGATACAACCATCCAACTTTTATTTCAATCAATATGCACAATACACAAAATTTTTATATAGAAATAAATATCTTACTTTGGGAAAAATAAAATTTATGGTAGCTTTTTCAATAACTTGAACTATCAAGTGCCTAGAGCTTTGTGTTGTGTTGGTTTTTTCTGGTTTTTTTTCTAAGTTTCACATTAAAAACAGAGTTAAACATACATCACATAAACACCAATGTAATCATATGTGTATACTTGTATATGAGACACTGTCCCACAAGATAAGCACAGGAACAGAACTTCTCGCTGACATCAGAAAAATATTAATATTTAAAACTATTGCATGCCTTTATCTCCTGCTGATAAGGGTTTTCCTTAAAAAAGCTGTAAGAGATATTTTGAACAGATGGTAACTGGTTTTTCTATCCTGCATCTCTTCACAACTGCCACAGAGCTTTACCATTCATTAATCTTCCATAGACTTCCAGTAGCACAGCAACTAAATTACACACATACACACTCTGAGGCCAGGACTGCTGTCAAGACTAAAATTAAACTGAAGTGCATTGTGCCAAGTCTTTTAACAAAACTCTCCTAAAACAGTTAGAAAAATAAACATTTAGCTTGGAGCCTGACCCATGAACGTTCAGCCCTAAAAGACAGAGCACCAGTTGGTCATTACATTTAGGGCATTCTAGGAAGCAAGTTGAGCTGTGATTTGTCAGTGGGAATAAAACCAGAAAACATCTGGTTTGAATTCACCTTGACTCATTAAGGTTTAAGGAGAGAGCTATTTCCTCTATGTTTGAAGTGACGAGGGGAAAATATACATTATCCCACAACATCCCCTATGATCCTTTCATTTGTAACGAGGTCTCTACACAGCAGGTGATAACTAAATAAAATTGCAATCTATTTTTTTGGATTAGAAATTAGGCCACAACTTCTAAAATATCCCTGTTGCTTGGAGAACAAACGTATGCATCAGATTCCTAATTTTGCAGGCTTGATTTACAAAAAAATAGCTCTAGCATTTCAGTCTCTGAACTCTGCCAAAGATTCCACTCAAGTTTTTCTCTAATATATTTTTGAAACCTAAAGATAGTTGTAATTTTTTTTTTAATTTTGAATTCTTTCTCACAAAAGTTTTCATAATTTTGCTCTCCAACATTTCTGAAAATCAATATTGGCAACTATACAAGGAATTCAAAGAGAACTTTGATCCCAGTATTGTGATGAAAGGCTGGCTTTCCCATTTCCCCTTTCTATCTCCTCCACCACTTTTGGCTGAGGTATACTCAGAAAGTACTGTAAAATGACAAACTCAACAATATAAGCAGCAGGAGTTTGGAAGCCTAACTTATCATCTATCTTTTATGGCAGTGTAGATATACATATTACATGTGTGAACAGATGTTCCCAAAATCCAAAACTGAAGTGTTGCAGTGACTCGGAGAACAAAGCTCTGCTGTAAATAATTACATTGTTCCTGCAGTCTATCTCTTCTCTTCTTTATTTCCTTTGTTTTTCCATGGGAAAAAAAGAAAGATTACATTTTTACTTCACAAAGTTTTATTGACTAATCTAATTGTTATCTTTCAAATGCAAATTTGAGGTTTTAATTTAGAACTACTACTATCTTTTAATTGCATCAGTTTTAGAGGAGAATTAGTATTAGTGTGCAATCTCTATAATCTCTATAATTATGGAGATTTCTGCTGTGGGAATCATAGAGCTCTATGAATCTGAATTTCTCTGTCTACCTTAATACACTTTTGTTGCAAAATACCTCCAGGTAGAGTTATGCAAAGCTGCAATATTAAATGACAAGTGTTCTTGAAACTTATCTAACACTGAATAATTTGAAATACCTTTACTAATAATATTCTGTTTAAATCTGTGTTTCTATCTAGTGTGTACCTTGTACAGGCGTTTCAATATCCAGAGTCTCACACTAATGCAAAGTGAAAAAAAAGACACTTGGTTAAACCACTCACATCTTCTCAATATATATATAATGCTGCGTACAGTGTTCCTGAAGTAGAACTATTAGAAACCTTCCTTGTCATTAAAAAGGTATAAATTCCTCTCCAGACAGTTCTTATTTATATATACATATATATGTGCTTCTTACATTCTAGTCTTCGTTTGTTGATCTTAAAAAATAAATAAATAAACAAAAATCTCCAGCACAATGTGTGAAATCAGCCTGTGAAGAGCTCCTGAACATGAGACTTTTCTAAATTTTCAGACAGAATGAATCCATGTTCAAAGATTCATGATCCGGTTGTTGCATCAACATAAGCTGCAGACTTAAAGGACCTATGACCAGGTGAACTCTGATCTTGGAATTAACAATGCATCTTTACTTACCTGATAACATACTACATCTATTAGTGGAAAATAAATAGTGGGTTGTACACAACAGTTAATATATTTGCTTTCTTCTCATAGATTTTTCCTGGAGAAAAAAAGAGGGTCTTTGCAAGAAATTTCTATCACATGGCTATGCAGCAGGGAACCCAGAGTAAGATTACTGAATGTTTACCAGCTCCAAGTCTTTTTTAGCCTTTTAGAACAAAAATTTATATTTTCGTCTACAGAAATTACTTAGCATTTTGATCTACAGAAATTGCGTAGCTTCTAAGGCTGCATCCACATTTGTCAAAAAACTAATGAGATAATTCTTCGTCATTCAGTGTTAGTAATGCATCCATACCAAAACGTCCATACTCTCCAGTACCAGAAATTACATCCCTGTTGTCTTTTGGGAGTTGTTCCTTTCTGAAACTGTCATCTCGAGCTATTTGTTATTACTTCTTGTAACAAACCAGAGAACACATAAAGGGGTATTAAAAAATAGCAGTACAGACAGAAGCATTCCAGTGCTCTGCAAAAGTTCTCTTGCCCTGCTTAATTTACTAACATAGATGCAGGCCAAAGTATGAGTAGAAATTAGACACACTGCTGTCCAAAGCTACTGCTGGGAAGGAAAGATAACCTTTTGCTCTTTTGGTGAGTAAACTTTGAGTGTGATTTGTGTTTAATAGGGGACAATAAAACTGCTCAGTATCTGAAGTAGATATGGCAAATATGTATAACCAAGATAGCCTGCTTTGCCAAAGTAAATGCATTGTTATGGGCATTAAGAACTACAAAAGATACCAAATTACTACTTTTTATTGATTTACTAATATAACCCAGTAAATATGATGACACTTTATGGACAAATAGGAGCAATATCCCTGAGATGAAAAGCATGCACTCTAAAACAATTGAGGCAACAACATTATGAAGGTGTTAAGACCTGGATAAAGGGTAAGAGAGAGAATATTTTCTCTACAGTGGATTGACAGAGACTGACAAAATAATGATGTAATTACAGCATTTTGCTATTTTGGTACCAATATTAAAGACATTATTTTAACTGTATAGAGTAGTTCTTTAGGGTTTTTTTATTGAAGAAAGTTCAGGAAAAACACTTTATCTCTTAAGTTTCTTTGCATAGTGGGTATGATGATTTTTACAAAATGTAATTGTGGTAGTATATATTCTAAAACCAACTTTGTTCAGCACAACTCCTTGTCATTATTTTTAACTCCAGCTGAAATTTAAACAACTAAAGGTTAATCAAAGACAAAGTGGTTTGAAGAGAGATCATAGCAAGATAGTGCATTTATCTGTTAATTGTCTGAGCAGAAATTCACAGAAAGCTACTTTTGTTGGCTTTTGTTATCTGGCTAAAGGCATTGAATTTCAGATGGTTTGTTCTGCTGATAATCAAGTTACTCATCAGGTGGTTCAAGGATTAGGCATCATTAGATATTTTATAAATATATAAGTTTTAATATTAAAGTGTTTTTGTCCTCAGTGTGAAAGATATACCTCTAACCTATTGTAGTAATTTGATATTCAAGGGCCACTGTGTGATTAAACATTTTGTTCCCTTCCAAATGGATGTACTTTGGGCATCATGTATGGAGAAGGATCTGCAATATTTTCTCAACATTTTAGGACCTTCCAGGATAATTTAAAAAATGTGACAAGAGCTTCCCTAATGTCTTTGGAAACCACTTATTTCTTGTGCACTTGCATTCCATGACTTTTAAATGTAAATGAGTCCAAACATCTCAATGCAAACATTGGGCAAAAATATTTATTTGTTATGGTTCACATTTTAAAGCATAAACTTTCTACTTCTAATAAAAAGCTACATTTCATGCCCTTATTCTTTGCTCTGTTCTCTGATAGCAAAATCCAATAAATTTCTAACAAGTATCCCCCGTAATTTCTTCCTCAAATTTTTTGAGTGTAAAACTTCCTTTTTTTCAATGTTTAGCAAGTGCTTCCTTTGCTCTCAGGAATATATCTATGGTTTTAATGTCATTAAGGATTGGATTGTCTAAGTGTAGCTGTAAAGATATCATTGGATGAGTCAAATGAGAAGGTAACTGGAGCTCAGTGACATCCAATCCTTCACCTGACCTGCTGGGGGAAATCATGTCACTACTTTTAGTCTGTCTTAAATGTGACAAGAAATTCTTACTTTTAGCAAGATATTTCATATATATTAGCAATAATCATACACCAGTGTTGTGACACAATGAGTAGTACCCTATACAATGTCTGGCATGTAGTGCACACTTCTTTTCTAAGCCATTTAGGAAGATGTGGCATGTGTGTCCTTTCAAAGAACTTCCTTCCTACTTTGGACTTCAGAGGACCAGAATGTGAACAAGTTTCATTGCTTTTTTAAAGGTAGAAATACAAATGGATGAAAAGGTAACTCATGTAACAGCTGGGGGGAAATGCCTGCTGTTTCCCAAACCCAAAGTTTTTATTGTTCTCCTACTCAGAAAGGACATTTAGGCCTGTGTTGCGGTGGCAAGCTAAATAGCTATCACAATGAAGCAAATATTACTACGGTTTTAAGGGAAAAAAAGAAACTTCATCCAGCCGTGCTTAAAGTAGTTTAGGCTAACAATCCAAAACCAAAATTCACACAATTTCCTACCAGTTTTTTGAAAGAAGTGTGGTGCCATTGACAGTGTATTGAATGGAAATCACACATTCATCCAAAATATCCTGCATCTAACTATGGAAGACATATATCTATAAAGAATAGGACCCAATACAGTTACTTACATAACCTCTTTCACTACCATTATTTTCAAATTTCCCTTCACAAGTATGGATCAGATCCAAGATTATTAGATCTCAGTGTATATTTACTGTTCATTCTTTGAAGATGTATCTCTGTTGCTAAACATCCAGCAAAGACTTATAAGTAATTTAGTCCATTTTAACCAAAAGGCTCACAATGCTGAATCTCCTCTACATGCATCAAAACCATGTCCTTTTCCTTGTTTATTCAGTTCTTAAAACTTATAGGAAGGTAACTGTGTTGTTCCTTCTTTCACTGGCCTAGAAAAGCCTAGGACAGATAGAATTAAATGGCTGTTGGTATTCTAGATCCATGCTTTATGAGAGTTTCTATTAGTGTTATTTACCAGTCTCTATACCACATCATCAAACTGAAGTTACTTGACTGTGTGAGGTTTTCGTTTACATGAGTCATTAATTGGGATAAGATGAGGTCAGGAATGTACATTTATCTTGCCTAGATTTTCTTACACTTTCTTTTTTTCTCACATTTCAGACAATAGCTTTATTTTCCTGTAGAATAAAGTGGAAACTGATACAGTAAATGAAACTAAAAATATTAGAAAGGCTTTTATTCTTTTTAAGGAAGAACTGAATTTTAGTTGAACAGAAATAATTCAGGCTGACTGTAAAGACTGTTATTACTCTTGAATAAAGGAACAAAATGCATGGAATATGACACAAACTGATTTTTAGGGAATCTTGCAGAATTTGCTGCTTCAGATTATCAGTAGGACAAAACAACCTGAGTGAAAAACACCACCTTTTCTGAGTGCATGAAGAGAGAGATCTGTAACTGTTTAATAAAATTATCCATCTGGCCCCAGCTGACCAAAGGGATATTCCAAACCTTATGGCATCATGCTCAGCATATAAAGCTGGGCAAATAAAAAAGAAAGGGGATGATGTTTGGAGTACAGGAGCCCTTCTTTTTTGGAGAGGGTTGGTCCCCTGCCTGTTCACAGGAAATCTTGAATGAATTCTCGTATTGCTTTCTCACATACACAGTTTTTACTTTCTCTATTAAACTGCCTTTGTCTCAACTCATGTTTCCTCACTTTTATACTTACAATCATCTCCCTCATCCTATCAGGAAAGGGGGGAGGGGGTGAATAAGTGGTTGTGTGGGGTTTAGTTGTCAGCTGGGGTTAAACCAAAGCAAGCTAGAAGCAGCTGCATTTAAAACAGCAGTTCATTCCTGATTCAACCAGTTGCCCACTGCACCGTATTTATTACTTATATGATACCTATATTATGATATTTGCATCTAGTGCAGAGACCTTTCAGACATTTTAAATTGTGTCAAACTTTCAGATTTTCCTAAAATGTAAAACATGTCGATTAACACATCATATGTATTATTCGCTATGATACATGTTGGCAGTATACAAATTACAAGTTTTTTCATCTGCATAAATTCCGCATCCATTCTTAAAACACTTGAGTTACATAATACCTGCTGATAAGATAGATATTCAAAGTGCAATTAGGTCACAGGACAGCAACATCAAGCATTCTTCATCAGAAAATTTATCCTGCATATATATTGTCACTTAACAGTATTACTGCAGTGGAAAAAAAAAAAATAATGCAGTATCTGCTATATTAATATATATTTTATATATTAATATATATTATAATATATATAATATGTATAATATGTGTGTATATATATATATTAATAGCAGATGCTTATCATTGTTATGGATGCTCTTGCTACCAGGCACTCAGATACACGTGACACATATTCACACTCAAAAAGTCAATCACATACTACTACCTGCAGTTCAATTAGTATTAAACCACTGGCCTCAAAGTCAAGTCAGATTTTTTAAGGTATGCTTGACAATAACGCATAGAACAAGGAATTTTAAAAAAAAGTCAAGCAGATTAAATGATTTTATAAGCTGGATTTTTAAAGGTAGTAATAATTATTGCCTTCTCTTCTTTAAAAGGGAAGAGGAAAACACCAAAAAAACAAAAATGAAAGACAAAGGTTTTACAGAATGTCAAAAAAGGGTTGCACAAATCAATGAAACGTGCAGAAATTTTCCTAGCTGATGAATATATGTAAACAAGAGGTTAATTGTAAACAACAGTGCTGCAAACAAAGTCTGTTTAATTGCTAGAGAAGGAAGAAAGTCTTAAAAGACAGACAAAGCACAGAACACAACAAAGCAGTTGAATAATTATGATTAGTGCCATCAAGTGCCTGCTTTTTAAACAGGAAGCAATAAGGGAAAGTAAAACAGGCAAGTCTCAAACTTTTCAAGCCCTCTATCAAACCCTTAAGAAAGTATAACTTTGAAAAGGAGTACACAGAAATCAGAGTAAAATTATACAAGATGCAACAGTAGTAGAAACAGAAAATTAAGAAACAGAAAACTTGAGTAGAGATGCTGAAGGTAATTGGCTCTTACAAGGACAAAAGCAAATTCTTTTCCTCTATTTTTGAAATAGTCTTCCTAATGAAAAATAAGAATATAAGAATGGGAATTTTATGATTATTATAAAAAAACTCTTATTTCGAAAGAGAATGCTGTAGTCAGAAAGCGTTTTGATATGACATAGCACTGACCTCATCTTCTTTCAAACTTCATAACTGGCATCAGATAAAAACAGTTCCCTGAATGTTGCTAACTCAGCATGGTGCTACTCGCCGCTGTATTTATTATAGCATGTTTTAAAAATCTTGCAAGAAGAATGATTTCAGAAGTGCTCCAAGGTGGATTAACTCTCCTCATCTTGACACCATGATAAACTCTCAGTATATTTAGTGCAGAATGCTGACAGTAGATTCTTCTCTAACTGTATCCTTCAAAGTGCTAGGTGTCAATTCTAAGCAAGCTACAAGGGATCCCTCTATGTGAAAAATAAAAGAACAGGCCCACTTCAAAAGGTAAATTACCCTCCTGCAAGAGGAGTATCTAAAATTACAGCTACGGACAAAATTCAGTACTTTCTAGAAGTGGTTCCCTTGCAAATGCAGATAGAGACAACCAAGGAGACAAAGACAACCAAGGGTTGGAAAAATATGTATATTTTATAGAACAAACTTCAGCAAGATAATTTTTATAGTGCCTATATCTGGAAAGCCTCTCATTGTTATGTTTGACCAATAAGAATATGAAAGCAGGGTCCCTCATGCTCAAAGATCCATAATTTCACTTATTTCCAGGCATTTTTTAGAAGGTGCATGACAGAAGGCATTATCTTCTGCCAGAACCTTTGTTTAGGGGAATGTAAACAGAACAGAAAAGCAGCATCACAAATTTTATTTATTCCCTTAGCATACAAAATTTTTTACCAAAAAACTCAAACAAACAAAGAAAAAACCCTAAGTGTTCTAAGAATTATGTTTTCAGATGAAGAAGTTTAGAATCTGAAAAAGAAGAAACATAGAACAGAATATCATAGTCATAGAATATCCATAGTTGGAAGGGACCAAAAATGATCAGTGAGTCCAACTTGTAACTTGATCAAAATCACTAGGGAAAGCATAAATCTGAACAATTAGTTTGGTCTTTCCTTTTAACTCACATTCTGTCATTCAAAATAGGTGCCCTGTGTTTCACCACTAATATTTTCCCCAATGACCTCTATGTTTCAACTAGTTGCCTGTACTATCAAAGTTAAAATTAATTTTGTCAAGTCTCAAGATAATTTTAGGCTGGAAGCCATGGCTAAGTAAATAAAGACTTCATAATGAAGCTTCACACACACACGCACATTAACAGTTTTGATCCATATATTAAGCTAAGAACTTCACAACTGCCTGTAATTTCTCTTTAGTTCACCATCTTTTTCAAATTTCTGAACAAAAAGACAGAAATAGTCAGGGATGGCACAGCTAAAAGGAATTTCTGCTTCAATTACACCTGAAGCTGACAGTTTAGACTGATCTATTTCTTTGGAGATTTGGACAACAACTTCAGACACCAATCTTTTTTCTAGTCAGCTGATGACTCTTTTATAAAGCTTCCATTCTTGAGAGATGGCTCTATATATTAGTCCAGCTGGATTCTGTGCAAACATTTGTACTAAATGCAACTGCTGTGTGGAAATCTGTTTTCTACCAACTGAGAAACATCTGTAGATTATGTCCTAGTAAATGCAGAAGGGCTTTGTTAATTTCTTTGTTTCGTCTTATTTATTCTATCCCTCTTTTTATTAGTCTTCCTGCTGTCTAACAAACTTCAATTGATATAGCACACTGCTGTGAAAAATCTAGACTCCATATACAGTAACTTCAGTTTTCACTTGCTTAAGGTTATATTCTCCCTGCACGTTGCGCATATAATTCTCACAAATGTTAATGGGCTTTAAGATTGTGTACTAAGGGCAAACTGGAGCTCTTATATTAGTTGCTGGTTAGATTCCATCATGCTTCATAAAGCACTAACTGGTAAAATGTAATTGTTAGAACAAGGTCCATAACACAAAAATAATTTAAGAGAACAAAAACTTTTTAATTCTTCCTTAAAATAAAATTGTGTATGTATGGTTATGGGATAAGAATTCTAGGGTACTTATATTTAAATGCACGTACAAGCAATTAGTTGATCCTGCATGGATTCACTTCTGTAATACATATTGTGGACTGATGAAGCAAAAGCTGTTATCAAAGTGAAAAGGAACACAGGCTTTTATAAGGTCAGCAATTTTTCAACGAACTGGCAGAGCAAGGATTACAGCTTCAGACATCTTGGTACCTATTTAAATATCTAGAACTTTGAACATTTGTTGGTTTTTCTGGGGATAAAATAAATCATTTAGGAAAAGAAAAAGGAAAACGGATGCTTTATTACATGTATTTACTTCCCCTTTGAAGTTCGTGTCAGATTTGCTCATTTGAAAGAAAATAATTCCACTACAGTCATTACAGTAATTCAGGTTCAAACAGCCGATGAAACCAAGCTATATTCTGTCTGCTTTGAAGATCTTCAGTTGGTTTTCTCACACACATTTTGAATAAATCTCCTAAAACAAAATGCTATGAAAAAATTGACAGACTGGAAGGGAGTAAACCACAGTATCGGGATATTAGAAATTAGAAAATAAAATCTTTCTCAAGAAGGTCATGTAATCTCTCCCTCACTACAGCAGAATTTTTTCTATAAAGCTTTTTTCAGATTCAGTTTAAAAAAGAACAAGTGGCATTTCCATCACTTCCCCTGGGAGGCAATTTCATACTTAATGTATTCTCAGTGTATATAAGGTAGGGAGGGACACCCACATCTCCCACTTTGTTGAAAAGTGCTCTAATCATTTGGGAGAGAGGGCAGGTGGGAGGGAAGGAAATGTATTCCACCCCTCTTGTTGAAGCTGTGTCACTATGCAGAAAAGATTTCAGGATATCATGGGAGGGAGGAGGGAGAGGGAGAGGGGAAAGAAGAGAAAGAGCTGTCTGCTAGTTAGCACATGCAGTTTGGTACAGGGAATCCTAGGTTATTGCTGCGAGTTTTACTCTAGAGATTTTATTTTATCCACTGGTCAAGATAAAATAGGAAACATTTCTAGCTAATTTGTCTACGGATCTTATTTTTATAAGCTCATATATAGAAATGCAAGATTGAAGAGGCATGACCATCTGTTTTTCTCAGATGGTATTTTGCATCATGTGGATAGATCTGGAAAATAAATTCCACAACTTCTCTGGACAATCTGTTGGTGTTACATACAGTGCCTCATGCAAATTCCAGATTAGATGTTAATTTCACCTGTGCTACTTAATAATACATATTTAAAGGCAAGATCATATTATGTTACTAGGAAAATTAAATATTTTTTTTTTACCTTAATTTATTTTCTTGGCTTTGGCACGTCAGTATCCTCCTTCCTGTACTACTGGAATTAAAAGTCAAGCAAGCTTTAAGCAGACTGAGTTTAAAGTTATGTTGTGATTCAGCTTCATGCTACATCAGAGTTAGTATTCCTTGAGCAGTAGTCCAGATTTGCTAAAGCTGCATTCCTTGTGACAGGCTCTCTACTTGTCACATGCAAATACAGCCATTGCTGCAATACCTTCTGTTATGAGGCAGAGATAGGACAGGGCTCTCTTTAATAAGTGTAATAAATCCCCATGGGTACTTGAAGGATTAGGGTTCTCTCTAGAAAGCGAACCTTGTGTTCCAATCTAATGTCAAGTAGTGATCTAATTCAAGTTGTAACTCTACCATAAAACTAAACTAGCTTGATGGGTTTTTTTCTGTTCATATTCTGATTTTTTTATCAAGAGGTTTTTACTGAATGTCTCATCATTGGAGGATTTCTGGGTTTTGTCAATGAAAGCACCTCTGTGCCTAGTGGAATACTTTTCTAGTGGGTAAGTGGCAGGAGAAAGCAATTGGGGCGGGGAAGGGGGAACTCTGTGAAAGTCAAAAGATGAAAGTGTTATGACACTTAAGCAAGCTCAGATAAAATACTCGAGAAAACTCAATTTTAGCTCCTGTGATATGTAGACTAAAGTTGACTATGACTCTCATTCAGTCATAATGATAAGTCTTTGGCTCCAAACTCTATCGCTACACTTTATTCTTCTCCATCTGTTCAATCAAGTGTCACTCTTAGCAACTTCCTTCATATCTTTCCCTCACAAAAACTTCCCTCACACAATTCCAGAATGGATGAATACATTCCAACTACAATGAGCACCCTCTAGCTGTTTTCTGTACCATCCTCTTAGTTTTGTGCTGAGCCATCTGTTGTCCTTAGAATGCAAGTCCTTTGGAGCAAAGTATTCATTAGTCATTGAACAATGATTTCTGAGCAGAATTTATACTTAAACCACCAACATTGTTACACTTAGAGTTTGGAGAAGTTAGAAGCTATCTTATTTAATAAGTTTAATTAAATCCAATTATTAAATCCAATACCTATGGAAGTGAAGTTGTACGTGATTATCTTTGTTATTATATGCAGTTTGAATTAATCTTCCATATCTGTCTTCAGTTTCTACAGTACAAAGTACTTCACCTCGCAATATATCTTCAGACAAAGGCTGTTATTGATTCTGGAAGTCACATTCCTGCAAGTGGCAGAAAGATGCTGTGCACCACTTCCTTCTCCTTCCATTCCAAGCACCCATTGTTGTTTCAAAACAGATGAGACTCAGGACATTTACTGCCTACTGTGCATAAACTCAAAGTAGGCGGCACAATTCTTACTTGTCTCCTTGATAGCGAAGTAAGGTTTCCAAGAGTGAACTCATTTGTCTGAGTGCTCATTTCACTTTCTACAAGCACATATCAAGATTAAGTAGGAAATCACTGTATCTTTATGTGCTTTTACAAAGAATGCATACAGACTTAAAATGACAACAAAATTTCAAATTGATATTCTCAGTGCAATGCCTGTCAATACAAAAGCAACTCAATTTTTATGCATTCAAAAGAAAAACAGAATCGCAAATTGGAATAGTAAAGAAGACAGCCTAATCTAACACAGCACCAATCTCAAAAAGAATACTTTGATCTTGATCAAAGGTAGAGAAGCTGGAAGGGTACCTATCTTTGCATCATCCATAGCATTTCTCCTGTAGTAGCAGATAGCAACTCCTGACTTCACAATAGTGAGTAGCTGTTACTCACAATGAAGTCAATGAAATTACTCATGTAACACCACCAATGATAGGAAGCAATTAATAATCTGACATTTAGTGAATAATTTCTGACTTGTTACCTCAGAAAAAGGCAGTTGAGACAAAACGTAGTGATTTTTTTAAGAAACAGGCACCTCAGGAAAAAAAAAAAAGCTAAATTAGAAAAAAATCCCAAAACACAAAAACAGCAACCCTAAAAAAAAAAACCTGAAAAACCTCCAAGCCCTCAAAAAAAATAAGCAAAACACAACAAAAAACACCCCAAGCCAATAAAAAAATTAAAACATTTAAAAGTAGAAGGAAGTCCCTGGATGTAGGTGAGAGGTCTTACTATGATAAATTGTGATAATTTTATATTTTTCAGTACCTGCATGATAAAGATAGGAAAGAGAAAATCTGGAACAGATTTTAAATTACTGTGACAATAGGTATCCAAAAGGATTTGATTTAAACTATCAGATATTAAATGTATGAATATACATTTATATCAGATATTAAATGTAGTGCATGTAAAACATACATATTGTTCATGATTTTCTTCACTTCTGATTTTCAAAACCCGAAAAGGACACCCTATAATTTCTAACATCCTTGGTATGAGTTAAATACTTCTGCTTAATAGGTTTATCCACTAAAACACTTCTGAAAATACCCTTTCTTTTAAAAAACCCTCCTTCCACTAACTCTTAGTCAACCATAAACACCTTCCACAAGTGTTGTTCTAGTTTCTCCCACAGCCTCTTCACCAGAAAATTGAACAACATGCTATAAATTCAAATTGATGCAAGCCACAGAAAAATGTGTTTGACAGACAAGACTCATGGATCTCTAGGTATGTGCTCTCCTACGCAAGTGGTCTGCAGCACAGAGGATCAACTAATATTTCTGAAATTAATTCATACTATATAGATTCATGTTTCCAACATACTTGTGAAAAAAATCAAAAGCATGACAGCAATTTTCAAGTCCTGTTTTCCATGGCTATTGCACAGCAGTAGTATTTGAGAGACTCTCAATGCTAGAAACTCAACCTTCCCTTGCTTTGGACATTAGGATCAGCTGCATAGAGCTACATAAAGGCAGTCACACCCTCAAGCTTAACACTGCCTTGAAATGCTGGGCTCCCCACCTGCGCCATTTCATTGCAGATATCTTAAGAGTCTAATTCAGTTTCTCTCTCTTAGATTTCTATTCCCTCATTGTCAGCTGAAACTCAGAACTCATAACGGTGTCTTCCAGTGTTATGAGACTACTACAGTCTTTGAAATGTATTAATTTATTTAATGCAACTGAACCAATGGAATTGAATTTCATTTTATAAGTCCAATTCTTTGACTTGTAAAAATTATGAAAGCAATAGGTATTTAAAGAATGCTCCACCTTGAAGTGATTTTTATTTTATTTTATTTTTTTGTATAATTTTTATATGAGTCTTGTAATTACAGAGCAACAGTTCAGGAAGCAAAACATGAAAAAAGACAGATGTTCAAAATGTTTGAAAAAGATTACTTATGATGGGCACAATTTTTGAGGGTTTCCTTGTAAATTTTATATGAAGCCATATTTGTATAAAAACTCTGGTTTAGACTATATGTTGAGATTTAATATGCTGACCTGTACTTATGTCCCATTCAACCAGACTATAAAAAAGACAATATAAAGGAGCCCTTTTCTTGCAAGAGTGCAAAGAACGAAGACAGTACAAGATGAGGATGCTTTCAGATGTTTGCCTTAATGCCTCTGCATTTACTCACAAAGATTTAGTCACAAAACCTTGTATGCCTTCTGTGTGAAGACAGTAAAATAAGGTCTGGTTGCACTTAATTAGGAGGTGCAGGTTACTCCATGGACACCGAGCTTTAAGAAACACTTGAGCCCCTTAATATCTTAGTAAATATATCTATACTGCTCACAGGTCCATGTACTATTTGCAAATACACTATAGTTTTTGTCTTCTTCCTAAGACCACTAAAGTTTACTGCAGACTATTCAACTGAGTTTAGTTTTTTAGTTTCAGTGAAAGGCATTGTTCAACGTATATATACATGTGGTACATCATAGGGGAAACTACTCAGCCAAAATTATTCATCTGAAGGTATTTGTTCTACTAATGATTTTTTTATTTCAGTGCCCCAATTAGGGAAAGTGGTTAGAGATCATGTCAAAATCAGTCTTTCCATGCTCTAAAACAACAGACCTTCTGCACAATATCTTATTATGAAGATTCTGTAACAATCAGCAATCTGAACTTTCATCTACCAGGTGGTTTTGTGTGTCATATGTGTCAGATCTTTAAACAAACATTGAAAAATGACACATTTTCCAGAGCCTCTGCTCCATTTATAGCCTATCTGGTAAAAGAGTGTTTAGCAGAGCAATGGCTTGTACACTATGGAATGAGGAGTTTAATGGCTCATACATACTTCATTTGAAAAATATCAATAACCATTCACAAGTCTTTTCTTGCATAAGCTACATGAAAATCCCTATGTAAATGGTGCATAGCTTCTTTATGATTCATGATATGGGTTGGCTGGTGTTGTGTGGCTTTGGTTTTTGGTTTGGGTTTTTTTTTACTGCTAAATCCCTTGTAAAAGCTTGGCTTTGCCTGCAGAGTTTAAAGTAAATTTCCATTGGTGATAAAATATATGATTCATTCCCTATAAACATTTTCAGTTACGTAAATAGGCTGTAAGGAATGCTCTGTTTTCTACCATTATTAAAGGTGAAAACAATCATATAGAAGTAGTCCATAATACCAGTTTGGTAGATTGGTAGTCTAATTCATTCAGCCAGATCCAGAAGCCAAAACCAGAGCTGTATTATAAAAACCTTGACTGTTCCAACAGGGCATTTAACTATGAAGAAAAAAAAAAACAGAGACTCAGAATGCTGATTTTCAAGTGTTTCCTTAGTAAACAGCCACTAGCTTAATGATGTTATGCTGTGACCAACAGGAGCACAGGAGAACAGTGACTTGGACAAGTCTGTGATAAGCGAAACATGCAGTTCTCAATTTTTATTTAACAGCACTTAGATAGCTGTTATCTAGCTATCCACTCAGGCACACTCTTTTCATTTAGAATCAAACTAGGAATAAGTAACTGATGTGTGGAATGTCTGAATTTCTCTCTATTCAAGGACCACCAGGTAAGTGGTTTGGCCTGCACAGCCAGAGTGCATTTTTTAAAAAAAATATGTGACAGTGTAATATTAAACCATACCATAAGCTTCTTAACCAGATCCAATACTTTTATAATCCCCCAATGTAGATTAGGACCTTCTAAAATAAGATTTACCCTAGTGTTTCCCAGTGAAAGTGAAACACCTGGAAAATAGACCTCTTGAATGAAAAGAATTGGAAGCGCGTGTGTGTGTGTTTGTGTGTGTGTGTGTGTGTGTGCACCTTTTAATTTTGTTACTTTGCTTGTTAATTTTGTTAGTTTTGCTGAATAGATAACTTAGACAATAAATACTTTAACACAAACACCAAACATTAATAACTGCAAGAAGAATTAGAAAATAATTGTCTTTCCTGGCAGGGCGGAAGTCCTTTCATCCCCTTTTCACTACAGTTACCTGATACATTTCCAGTAGTGTATCTATCAACAAATTTCAGTTGCATTCGAGCTAGGCTAAAATCTTCTGTCCTATGGTCCCACCTCTAGCAAAATACTGGAAGGTGACCTTTGAAATTTTATCATTTCATTGGAAAACAGAATAATTTAAATAGTGAAACACATCTTTAAAAGCATCAAAATTCTAAGTGAATTTAAGATTAGATTTTACTGGATTTTTTTCCCACTCAGTGAGAACTGAAAATATTTGTTGATGAAAATTTGTTTTTACTTTCCTTACGAAAGTTTGGGGTGCTGAGCTCTAAGTATGTGATTACAAAATTATTTTGTTGTAAGATAGAACCTGGGCTTTTCACAGAAGAGCTTATTTTTTTCTTACAAGTTATAATTAGGAAGGGTGTGGTCACAGAAAAGTGTTAAATTTTTGCCCAATCATGTCTACTTTCGTGTAAAGTGAAATGTTACCTGGTATTGTCCCACAAAGCTTATGAACAGAAGGTTTGATTGAAGATTTAATAAAATTAACACTACTTTCTTATTTTCTTCTTTTCTTCTTAATCTTCTCTTCAAGATGAAACTCATCAGCACTTGACAAAAACTGCAAATAACAGCCAGATGCAGGAGCTGGTTTTATCTTTTTATGCAAGTATGTGGTGCTAATTAGTGCAAATTGATTAAACTTTAATTGCCTGATCCATGGCTAATTAATATTTATAAGATGAATGAGCAAGAAAACCAGACATTTATTAAAACACTTTAATGATTTTTCATATGTTTTGACAAAGCAAAGCAAATAGATGTTATGAGTTTAGATGTGCCAGACATAAGTACAGTATTTCTTACATTTTCTACCAGCATCAGAAAACTAATCATTTTCCCCCGCAAAGTATGAAAGTAGTTTTTCTCTTCCACACAAATATTATGGTGCAATGTTCTAGTTTCTACTTCATAATGCAATTTGTTGAACAACAGAATGACATAGAATTATCATGCCTTATTCCACCAAATACACAGCTACATCAGAAAGAAATTTGTGTTCAAGTCTCTTTCTTAAAATGCATTGAAATGAATAGACTCAGCTTCTTATAGCTATGTCTACCTCAGCTGAAAGAATATTATTTCAGCCCCAGTCTAACAATATGGTTTTGTAGCTATTAGCAGATTACTTCTTTCACTTCTGTAATAGATTATCTTTCATTGACATACAAAATGAGAAAATAATTATTTCCTAACAATATCCTTTGAATGTACTGGGTGAAAAAAACCAAACTTGGCTTGCTATCATAATGTCTAAAATTACTTAAAATCCATTATGCTGCTTACTTTTCACAGTCCAGTGGGAAGATCTGTTGCTGCTTTCATTCATTCTGATCCACCAAACTGGATAACCTGATAAACAGTTGTTTTTAGTAGTTCCCTCTTGGAGATAGCCCTTATCTAATCAGGCTTTCAGGATTAAACTTCTCAGGAAAAGTGTCTTCACCTTCCCTCAACCTTCCTACATTCCTTGCCTTTCGACCAGTTTGTAGTCTAAAAAGAAGCAATTGGGGTGTCCAGAGGTGGGTCTTTGTATATGCTAATAAATAAAATAAGAAAACTAAATTATATGTAGTTTGAAAAATCTAAAATTAGATTTTAGATTTGATTCAGATATGGCTAATTGTTAGAAGCTAGAAATGAAGACAGTTAGGACTCCGATTTCCTGTTCTTTGGTATAAATGACATTTGTACACATAAACGTTACCAAAAACTTGTGACACCTCTGGCAATCCATCCAGAATAATCTCCATCATGTATTATTTGGTAGCATAGATGTCACCTTTTCTTTACACCTCCAAATAGTAAACTCAGGCTTGAAAAGAACGAAACCCCAATGGAACCCTTGGGCTACATTTTATGTAGCAAATAAAATGATATTGCCTCTCTTTGCATAAAGAGATGAGCTAAATTCATTGACATTGCTAACTAAAAGAGGGTGTTCACTGACCGACTGTTTTGTACTGACTGGATCACATACATGCTGCTGAAAACTGTTTCCATCTTAACATGTCTAGATTACACATCCAAAACAGTGACAAGGAGGATAGTTATGTTGGTAATCAGATGCTAACAGCTTTCTCCTTGGTCCTCTTTCAGCAGATTGGATGCAATCAAAAGACCTAGGCAACTTCAAGACCAAATGATCTCTGAAATTCCTATGCTCTGCAATGTTATAATTTTTAAACTTGATGAAATTCCCTTTATTTCCATTTTCTCTTTGTTTTAATTTTTTTTTTTTTGTGGGGTGCAAGGTAATGTAATGAATCAATTTTGTTTAATAAGTGGTCCCCAAATAAATACATTTTGAGAAATAATTGTAAGTGAGAAGCACTGGAAACCTTCCCATATTTAGTGCAGTCAATTAGTAATTCATTCCAGATAATACACTTTTGAAGCCCTTCTGCCCACATGCTCACACACCCCACACACACACAGTTTTTTGATCCACTGAAAATATTCTGTGGTGAAAATATTCTGTGGTGAAAATATTCTGTGGTGAAAATTTTAGTAAAACACTCTTACTGTGATCCAATTAGGCAATACAAAAGAACCCCACCACACAAATTAAAAAAAAAAAAAATCCTCTTAGAAAATAAAAATTACCTGGACTACTAAGTGATTTTCCATAGCAAATTATTAGAAGATTAGATTAATTTTCACATTCAGAAACAATTTATAAATAAATATATCTAAGCATTAGAGAAAGCATTTGAAATGGATGAATAAATGTGTTATCCTATAGAGTAGCAACTATAAAAACTTGAAGGGCAAAAAATAATGTCATTGATTGAGTACATGAAGAATTCAGAAAGTTTCTGCTAAACTCAGTAACAGATGTCATGATATACTATGACTTCTTAGTAAGAATTTGAACTATGCAATAGAAAGCATTTTCTGGAGCACATGGAAAATAACTTTACACGTATTATGGGGCTATGTGTAAAGAAAGAAACTCAGGGTCGCAGAACAGTTGAAGCTGAAGGAGCACTGAAGGTTATCTGCTTTGGCCCCCTGCTTTAATAGGGCCACTTAGAGCCTGTTGCCCTGGGCTATGTCCAGACAGCTTTTGAATGTCACTCTCACAATAAAAGTGTTTCCTTAATCTTAAGTAATCTAATAAACACAGTAACATGATCAACTTGTTCATGCCACAGTGAATGTTATGCACACATGCTTTCTTTCACTGGCCCTAAAGCTTAACACATAACAAAAAATAAAAATACATTTGAAATAGAAATTCAGTGAAATTTCACATATCACATGACAATTATACAAAAGACTGCTGCCATTTGAATCAATGAAGTTCCAGATAAAAACAGGGCAGACTAAATCCAATTTGAAACTTCCCATTCAGATCATTTGCTACTAAAATCTTGATCAGGGTTAGGATCCTAGTGTGTTCAGCACTAGTGTATAATTCCAGCCAGATTTTCCCAGTTTGTCTCCTGATTATACATTCTTGGAGTTTGCAGTCCAGAGGGATAAGGGCCAGGTAAGAAGTAAAGTTAGGGCCCTGAGCTTTAGGAAAGCAAACTTCCAGCTCCTCAAGGAGAATGGTGAATAGGATTCTCTTTGTGGTGTCCCTCAGGGGTCTGTACTGGGACAAGTGTTATCTGGCATCTTCATTAACAGCACAGGCAAAGGGATTGAGGGCAACCACAGCAGATTTGCAGATGACACCAAATTGAGTGGTGCGGTTGACACAGCTGAAAGATGGGCTGGCATCCAGAGGCACCTGAACAAATTCAAGTGGGCCCATAGGCATGTCATGAGACCAAGTGCAAAGTGCTGCACAATGGGTCAGGGCAACCCCTGGTATCAGCCCTGGCTGGGGAAAGAGCAGATGGAGACCAGCTGAGAAGGGCTTGGGGGTGCTGTGGCTGAGAGGCTGGACATGACCCAGCCATGGGCACTCCCAGCCCAGAGAGCCAAACGTGTCCTGGGCTGCATCCAGAGCAGCGTGGGCAGCAGGGCCAGGGAGGGGATTCTGCCCCTCTGCTCTGCTCTGCTGAGACCCCACCTGGAACCCTGCATCCAGCTCTGGGGTGCCAGCACAGGAAGGACTTCTGGAGTGAGTCCAACAGAGGAGAGGCAACAAAATGATCAGAGGGATGGAGCAGCTTTTCTAGAAGGAAAGGCTGAGAGAATTAGGATTATTTAGAAGAAGGGAAGGATTTGGGGTGACTTGATTGTTCCAGAATCTGAAGAGACTCTACAAGAAAGACAGAAAAGGACGTTTTACAAGGGCATGAAATGATAGGACAAAGGTAAGTAATTTTAAACTGCAAGACAGTAGCTAAAGATAGGTAACATTTGAGGTATGCAAGGATATCCAAGATATTCGTGCGGAATAACGTGATACCTATGCAGTATTTGTTGAGGGTAGGCTTTGTTGGGGTTTTTTCTGCTTTTATTTTGGTTTCGTTTCCCACAGAAATGTGATTATACAAACTAATAGAAATGCAATGTTTTCAAGATTAGAGTGTTTTATTGATGTTAGAGAACAAAATAGACATTACAAATGTGGGACCTCTGTTGCATCATTAAATCATTATCATTGGCATACTTGGAAATGAATATGGCCAAGTGTCTGACATCCATAAAAGCAATAATTTGAGAAAGATCTTTTTCCAAACTGTGTACAATGTCAAAGGTTTAGTTCATAAACTCAGTCAATGAAACCTCATTTGTCTAAAATAATGTGATAGGCTGGAATCTGATGTATAGGACATTGAGCTCCATATATGCATTTATGTAATGAGTAGTCTCTTCTGCCTGCATATGATGAGAACATTTTTGGATAATTTTCCATAACAAATAAATATTTGCAACCTGCTCAGTTGCAGTGAAATACTTAGAAAATTGGGGTTTTTTTGTTGTTTTAAACTCCATTCTGAATTTTTTGCAGTTATTAATACTTCAGTTATAATGATGAAATAGATTTATGTCTCTAAAAGTATATCATAATTGCATATTTAAAATAATTCTCAACTAAAATCTAGTTTATTTTCTTTAGGTAATTCAAAGAGAAAATAGCAATCATGAAGGAAAATCAGGGAGGAAAAAAGAGAAAAAGAAGGAAATGTTCCTGCCTAAACATATCAGCTGCAGGTCCTCAGAATCTTCCAATTTTTTAAATTTTTAAAAGATGATAAAAATTGCAGATTATGGCTGTTCCAAGGAAGAAAGAAAATGGACTCCTTGAACTGACTGACCAAAGATGCTCTCACAGCCAGTGCCATCCTAAAGCAAAGAAGTAGAAATGCATTCAGGATTTTATTAGCATTCTAAATCATTTCTTCTGTAATAAATGAGTAACATTAAGAGAATTAATGGAGGATTTTAAAGGATCCTAAAATTAAAGGATCAAACCTTTTCTCAAACTAGTATAAAACATAAAATAACTCAAATGCAGTGTATTGTACAGGGAAATACTGATTTTGTCAATACACTGACTGCTTTTAATAAAACATACTATGAATGACAATGTACATCTTTGTTTCTGAAGCGACTTGAACTTTCACATAATAAGCAGCTTTTTCATTCTTTTTCTTTTCTCATTAAAAAAAATGAAATTTCCCTTTCTTGAAATGTTCTGTTCCTTCATCTGTATGTAAGGACTGGAAATCAATTTTGGATGTATTTTAGGAAGACCACTGTTCAGCAGCTAAACATGTTCTAAAATAGTCCAATTGGACAATGACAATCTTTTTGATCTTGGCTTTTGGTAGAATAAATTCAAAATGGCCTCTTCTTGTTTGTTTTGCTGTTTTATTATACAGATGACCTGCAGCAGACCACATGGAAAGGAAGTATTTTAAGGTATAAAAACATATGTGCTTCTGTGTGTCTATGTAAGTATGCATGTATGTAGAAATCCTTTCCATTTTTACTTTTTTCCAGTAATTGAGCGAATATCAATGCTTCAATGGGGATTCGAAGATTTTCCAGGTCTCAAGGGGACATGAGCTGTGGATAGTGGCTAGAAAAGTATTTATTGTATCAAAGCATCAGCCTCAAAGGAGAAGAGTTCAGAAAGTTAAAGTCCTTGTTAAAACCTTTTGGCATGAAATCCCAAATTCTGAGCAGCAGCTTCTCAGCGTGGTGTTCTGTTGTCCTGGGCTGCAGAAGCATTTGGGGATGATGATGGAGCTGCTGCTCTTCTTCCTCGGGTGTGTTTGTTGTGTGATACCCAATACAGGGGATTAATTCATAAATCATCCAATCAGCTAAAAACACACTTCTAAAACAATACTTTCTGCACCAATCTGAACCTAATTCTGACATGTAAAAGCAATGTTCTTTTTCCTAAATCTTATGCATAGGGTATTATTTGTTTACATCAATAATTCTATCTGTTCTATCTAAGAATGCAAGTTATATTTTCATTATGTCTACAGCCAAGTTGAATCTGTGAAGGGTATTATCACTGAACTTTATACTGGATAATAAGGCTTTTCACTAGCTAACACAGACTCTTAGGGCACTTAAGCTATATTTTTACCTACTTAAAACTAAAACCTACATTTTTACTCTATATCTATGGTTTAATCAGTTTTAATTCTTTTCTCTCTCTGAGGAACTCAGGGAGGCTTTTATTTTGTATTCCAACAAGGGAATTTGGATGCTATTTTTGACATCCAAGCTTCTTTTGAAAGACTCTTGACTCTGCACTCACTTCTGCTGATTAATGCAAGCTACAAAACATTTGAAGTCCTGGTCATCTTGACAATCAACAAGACCAGTAAGACTGTCCTCCTGTTTTTGAGTCTGGGATTGCTTTTCATGAAAAGCAAAACTGGACAAAGATGGGGAAAATCTAACACATACCTGGATATCATCCAAATGTGTTTGGAATACAACTGGAACAAAGAACCAGGAAAAAGTCAAATATTCCCATGACCCATAATATACATTAAAAAAAAGAAGATGATACAGAACATGAATTAACTTCTAACTCCAAGATATATTATTGCAAGAGATGGTTATACACAGTTCAATTTTTATAAACTTATCAAAATCTGTTTAAAAATAGTTAAAATGCTTATACATTTTTCATGTTGGAAAAGAACCAAGATGTCTTTCAACTCTGGCAATTAAAAAGGTTACTAAAATCCCAGCTCAATTTTATTACTTAACTATTTGTTGATAGTTTAGTAATTACAGGCTTTTGATACATCAATCCCCATTCCCTTATGTATTTTTTCTCCTTCTCTCATCTTTACGACTTCATACATTTATCATAATAGTATTAATGAAATTTTAATATTCAACAGGTAACATAGTCATTTCAGTTTCTACATAGTTTCCTTCAAAAGTTTATTCATGTTCCAATAGCCATCCCACTTTGATGAAGAATTTTCAACATTAAGTGGATTCACCCTGTCACAGACATACAGGTTATTGACAAACTGACAAAAAAAAGGGAAAAAAGAAGTCAGGGCCAGTCTTTGACCTAAATCTCAGCTTTCTCATGTACATATATCCAGTCTTCTAAGAGCAGATATATCTAAAAGTACACCTTAAAGAAAGTGGAGCAGAAAAATTTCCAGAGTGATAAGCCACTGGAACAGGCTCCCCAGAGAAGTGGTCACAGAATCAGCCTGACAGAGTTCAAGATGAGTTTGTACAATACTCTCAGCCATTTGGGTATGTCCTGTGTAGGGCCAGGAGCTGGACTCAATGATCCTTGTGTGTCCCTTCCAACTCAGAATAATCTGTGCTGCTGTGATCATGGTCTTTTTTCACTAAGCACTGTAAACATCCTATAGACAATGGGACACATACGGTGAAAACAACTTTTTCTAAAATTAACAGAAGTTCATTTCTTGAAGTATTTAACAGGCTAGACAGAGGTTTAGACAGATTGTCTCTAAAATTTCAGCAACTCCAACATCTATTTTTCTAATTTTTTCTCTGATTCTATCTATGGGAAGGGAAATATTATACTCTTCCTCTTTAACTGTGTTTTCTTTGCATAGTTGAGCAGCAGTAAATTTTCTGTAGTTAATGTCCCATGTAAAACAGTAAAATTACTGCTGCAGAGAAGTGTCCAAGAATAATATTTTGACTAGCTGCTTTAAAATATCAGTAAGTTTGGTGATTTTCTTGTATGGAATAAAAAATAAATAAATAAATAAGTAAATAGGCCAAGAATGAAAGATCACAAAGAAAAAATTATAACTAACAATCATGTCACAACGCTCCCTCACCATAATAGATGAATATAACTAATTCATTGGACCAGAAGTTCTCTCTCTCTTGCCTTTCCTTCTCCAGCTCTGCTTTCTGCTTTCAGCATCAGACATACAGCTGTGTTTGTCCAGAAAAAAAGCTACTCACAAAACACTGGGAAGCTAAGATACTGACATTACAACATTCTGAGTGTTAGGACCCATCTCTGCCCTCAGTCAGCCTGATACAACTCTCCCTAGTTATGTCACGTGTTGGGTTGTACTAGCACTGAGTTGAACTACAGGCACAACTGGACCTTAATCTTTTAAAAGGCTCCTTAATAACTTGAGTGCTTAATTCAAAACTGTTCCACAGGTAAATCAGTTACTGTGTTAAGTGAGACTTCCACTAGAACAATAAGAAAACATACCTAAGCTGTTTATGCAATTCCATATTTGTACAGAACATAGTAAAATTTAATGACTGTAGGTGTTTACTTTTAAAAACTGTTATATTATTACTGTTAGCTCACATTTAAAAATTATTATTTTAAAGAAACAAAATCTGAAATACACACCAATATTGTAGAACACATTTTCAGGCTTTGAAAAACAGCTATTACTTTGGTTTTACTGGACCTATTCATTTTTCTCAGGGATGTAACAATTAAATAGATCCATGAAGAACTGAGTATGAGGCCCTCGAGGTCATACTGGACGTGTTTTCTCAGTTTGCTCATGCTGAGCTAAAAAGCTGTTGTCTAAAGCAGTAGCAGCAAAAAGAAAATGCATTAAAAAAAAAAAAAAAAGAAAAAAAAAAAGCAAGCTTCTGTGAATTTATGAGAAGTGCATCACAAAGACAAATATTTCAGCCATGCAATTCCATTCGGCCTTTTCAGCTGTGTGTCCATAGCAAGTCAACGGCTAAATTGAAAAATCAATTCCAATTTAAATTATTGGAATAAAGAACACCAGGAGTCAGAGATAAAATGGCTTTGTTCTCCGAGATCCTTTTTAATTGGAAAGTTATTTCTTCAGGGTATTCTAATGGTTCTGAGGAAAGATTGCAAAACAAAGTTGATCGGCTGGGGGAAGGTTAATAGCTAATGTGCTTTTCTTGCTGCGCAGCAGCCTCCTGTCTTTATGACAGCCTCCATCGTATGTGAAAAGAACCATGATTCCAAATAATTTGATACATGTGACTGCAGTGTTTCCCTCCATTTCCCAAAGAAATCCCTTTATGGATGCTACTCCACATGTTCACAGAGGTCTGACTGTCATTCTGACCAGAATTTCTTAGCTTACAGGTGTTCATATGGTCCTTTGCTTAAACCTTACATGGCGCTGAGTGGTTTTGCTGAAAATTAATATGATTTCATAAGCATCAGAGATATTTTACTTAACACAATGATGTCTGTATATATGGAAAGAATTTTCCTTTTATTTCAAGACTATTGAAACAATAACCAAGGCGGACTATCAGCTACTACAGGTAGAAAAATTGCAGCGAAACTGATTACAGAGAGGAAATAGGATTATTCTGACATGGGACAGAGTGAGAAAGGAAAGATAAATCCTTTCTGGGAAGAAGAAAAAATAATTAGTAAAAAGTCATTATGCTTAAATTAAAACAGAGCAGAAAAGAAAACCTTGCTTCTCATATAACCAACATCTAGAAGTGTCACAGCTTAGTTATAACATCAGTGTAACCTTTGCTCTGTTAGCAGGAAACTGTTTAGGGCAGCTGTAGATCAGAAATCTTAAATGGGCATTTAATTTGAAATTAATAAAACAGTTATGGTATGTGTTAAGAAAAGTTACTGAGGTTTGCTTAGTATATTTAATTAGTGTAAAAGAGATAAATCTAGTTGCCATGTAATGAACTGAGAACTGCAGATACAGTAAATGTGTACTTACGTTCCTATTATTAATGCATTAAACTTGTAAGAATGTTTAGGAATTTAATTAGCATTTAATAAGATAGCTATAGCAAATTACAGTAGTTAGATGTTAAATGTAAATTAATATTTTTAGTATTTAATTGATATTAACTAATTAATTACTGTTTATTACATGGCAACTAGATTTATCTTTTATAGAGTTATTAAATCTAAATTAGAAGTTCTATTTTAAGTGGCCTCTACTCAATTAAAAAAAATACAGTATCTGGGATTATCAGGGTTTACCTTCATGGAGAAATTTGGTGAGTCTGGGATATTAAATCTAAAACATAAATTATATAATATATAAACAGATTAAGTATCTTCACACAGGGGAAATATTATTCATGTGCATAATCCAAATAAAATGAAATTATTCAACTGACTAGAAATCGTTTGTGGAAGTATTCCCTGAATTAAGCAACAGAAAGGAAAAAAATTTCATATAAAATATTTTGAAAGATCATAAAAGTTTTCTCATCCTGCTTGCAACTAAGTTTCCTATAGTTCAATGACATGTTAGAGAAGAGGATAGACAATGAAGTTTTAAAAGGCCCTCTAATTAGATAATTCCTTTTAAAAAATCTCACCACAGACAACAAATTATGGGTTTTGGATGTGGAAGTCTTTGGAATTTCTAGTCTTTACTTAAAAGGGAATTACACTGCTCTGCATTCACATTTGCACCTTATAATGACAGCTACATAGCACTGGTGCTATGAAATAGTTTATATGCAAATAATAGCAAGAGCTTATAAGAACTTATTTCTGAGCGAAAAACGATTTACACAAGGAAAAGAGAATGTGTGCTAAGCCATCTATTCCACTGGAATGCCGAACAAGAAGTGGCTCTGAGCTCCTGGGGCTGTATTTCAATAAAAGACTGAGGTACCTAAAGAATGAGAGGAGTTTGGGTATCAGCTTTAACTCAGCATGTGACCTCCTCATGACTTCAAAGTCCTCCAAGTGCTTGCCCAGACATGGACATAGGGAGAACTTTGCTGTATGAGAAATACCACATAATCATTCATCTAGCATGTACGGCTGACTGGGATGCCTCAGCTGGAGGTGTCAGAAGCATTAGAAGTTTCAGGAAATTCACTTCAGTCCCTGAGCCTTTTGTTCTACAGCTGTGAAGTATGGAATATTTTTACACTTGTGGAATAATCTCCTGTTTATTAAAAAATTATATATAAAGTCTAATTTATCTGCAAATTCTGCAGTCCTTGTATATTTTATTACCTAGGTTTTTTTATTTATGTCCTTCTGGATAAGAAATAAAGATAGCAAAATCAGACTACAGAAAGGTCTCTGGGGGGGTGTCTAAATCATAGAGATTGTAGAGAATTGCAAAAATATCTTACACTCTGATTTTTTCTTTCTGATTACATTTATTGCTGTCTGGATCCCTTTGACCTTTAAGAATTTTATTGTAAAGCTACTCTGGCCTTTTATAGTTTTTTTCATTTTCCCTTTTTATTAGAATAATACTTTCTTGTAATTTAATCTTAGTACTTCTTATATGTCAGTTTCTCTTCTACACTACAGACATAATTCAACTACTTCTTATTGCCATTATCTCAGTATAAATAAAAACCTGATTTTGCTCAAATAATCAGCAAAACACAAGTGGATTTGAGTAGGCCAAGGATTTTGACTGTTCTTTAGTGCTCCACTGTTCTTAATTCTCCATTGTTCACCACTTTTATTACTGTTTTTTTTACAAGTCATTTTATTGACCACTTAATTTACATCCAAGTATCTGAACAAATGCTATGTTCACACTCTTTCCTATACTTCTGTAATGACAAAGGGCTATGATTTCTGGATAACCCTTCTGCCTGAATCATGACACTGTCTTCTACAAATCTAACTCAGGAATGTCTTTGGTGATTCATGGCTGGATGTACTTGTCACCCTCCAGATGGCTGCACAGCAAAAGTTTCCCATGAGTACAGTGCCTGGAGATTTCAAGCTTTATGATAGTTGGTCCAGGAATATTTCATACTTGCTCTCGTCAAGCCTTCAGGGTCTATAGCAGATGCTGTTGCAGTTTATTTATTTGAGTGCTACCATACCCCTTCCATTATCTACCGCCCTAACTGGTTTAGTTAATATTTTAGATCTATATTTCTAATGCAGGGTAAGTAGGGTTTAAATTATAGGTTGATACATCTGTCAGCATGTGAAAATAATGCCTTTAAACAGAAATTTCTACTCATCCATTTCACAGAGGATTACATTCTTTTGAATGAAAAAAAAATCCAACAAAACCCAATCAAATTAAAGATCACATCAATAAAGTGAAAACATATGAATTTATTTAAATTTGTAAAATAAGTTTCAAGCTGCATTATTTCTTCAGTTACTTTACAATTTATGATCTCCTACATACAACTGAATTTGAAAGGATGCGGAAGAAAAGAAACTGGAGTTACTTCTGACAATATTGGCACTCTTTGGTCAGTTTCCTGCTTTACTTTTAATTACCATGCATTTCTGGCACTCATTTTGCCATTCACCTTTGCAACAAAATGGCATCTTAAATTGCTTCTGACATGATTTGCACAACTTTATATATTTATGATATATATGTATGAATACACATATCTATCTATACACATATATCAATGAAGTCCTGTGTCTACTAAGTTCTTTGTTAAGGACAAGGATAATCAGATGACTCAATGGCCACTCAGCCACTGTGAATATAGAAGGCCAGATTTTCAGCCTGGGTGTGTGTCAGGAAGTTGTATTGATATATTTATGCACAGCTACTTTTTCTCCCCCATCAGGACTGATTAACATTTTACAATAGTCCAGGGAAAGTCTCCTTCTCATAATATTCCTAATAAGATATGACTGTACAAAGCCCATGTACACCACATTTAACTTGGAGAGGCAGAGAATGTATGTGCCTGAGGTTACAAAGTGCAGCATCTAATTATTCTATTCTGTGCTGATTGCCGTGTTTGGAATAATATGCATTTGAGGAAGCAGATGTATGTATTTCCTTGGCTTCACTTAAATCAAGACTTAGAAACATTAAGAAGAGACTGTAAGACCTTAATAGTTTTAACATACCATTGAACACATTAAAACTGAAACCTGAAAACATTTGACATGAATTCTTTAAAGGATTTTGGACTGTATAACCATCAATCTTCAATGCAGGACTTAGAGACAGCAATCCCACCTGAATCATGCTACAGTTAATATGTAGTTGCTAATATAATTTATCAAGCATTCTAAATCCATATGACACAAATGTACAGCATTTGGTCTGAAAAAGTTCATCAAGAGTTGTAAGTAAAACTGAATGAATGCATTATAAGCTCCCTCCATGCAGTGTTTTCCCCTATCTGTCTCCTTAAAACATTTCACACTGAATGGTTTCCCGTGTGCTCTGCTGCAGATTTATTCTTCTCCTGATGCACGCGTGTAACTCCCCATTAATGTTAGTAGGAATGAGATTTACGTATGTGCACTGAGAGGAGAACAGACCCCATGGTATTTTATACGCCTATACAGGATTATAGCCTCTGAGGATAGATTTGATTTTTTTGTTGTTAGCAAAAAAGCAGCTTGACAAGTAGCTTTTTGATTGATAATACACTGGGAGTCATAATTTATATAATCTTACACCTGCTAGTGAACATAAAGGTCACTTTAAAGGTGTGAGTTGTGTGTGCTGGGGCAGAGCATAAACCAGAGGGTCAGTTTTCAGTGCTTACTGTATGACAGAGAAACAGACAAAAACTCCTACCAATGCTGATAAAATTGAAAATATCATGGCAAGCATTGTAATTAACAGCAAGTTTCCAGAACTTGACATTCTGAGCAAGTGTCATTCCCTAGGTTATTACAGAGGGAATTAAAGTGGCCTTTCACTGTCAAACTGATATATACCATTGGAGCATTGCTGAAGAAAAAGTACCATTCGTGATGTCTTTTCAGGATTTAAACATCTGCTGAATTCCATCTCTTTCTATCATTTTCTGAAAATAGATACACATCTCAAAAGGTCTCTATCTGGGGCATTGAGTGGATTCAATATTTCAGCATTTTCTGCTGTTTCATTTTTAAAAGAAATTATTCTATGTGTAAAAACTGTCATGTACACAGCATCAGCAGGACTTTCTTAAAGCTTAAATATTTTTGCTAGGAGAATGACTTCCTGAAATGTATTCTTATGATTAATCACTGGATATACTCATTTTTCTAAAGCATCCTGTTCATACACTGGGGTAAAATAAGAGAAAAAAGCTTTCATACTATAAAATTGCAATATTTTTGTCATTCTGGTTTTTTTGCTTATGTCTATTTTTTTTTCTAATAGCCTTGCAAATGTATAAGGAGATAACTGAGTTTTGAGCAAAGCATTATTTGATGCTTTCTTGTTCTTACCTTAATCTTCTGCTGCAACAAGATGGAACTGTACTTTTGGAATAGGGACAAATTCATCCTTTGTGGTTTTCAGTCAAACAGTACTAGTATGTGTACTAACATTCACATTTTGTGGTTCTAATTACATGATTTTCATGATTTGCTGTAATTATTAATAATATAATGGATGGGTTTAATTTCAACTTCCATCTGGGAAATAATCCAAAGCCAAATAAAAAGATAGTGAGATCTGCTTAATTGTGTTTGGGTGCTCTGATCAGTTTTTTCCAAGCTCTGAATATGATCCAATCTTGAATGTGTTTGGTGAATTTGACTTCATTATTGACATTTAGGATTTCCAGTTCGTGCTGAAAACTGCTGAAGTTCTCTAGGTGACTGGATGACTGTAGTCTCTATCGATTTGGATCATTTGTTTGGGTCAAGAACAGAGGCTTAGAATTTGGAAGTAATATCTTCAACATGGAGTGTTCATTGTCTCCTGTCATGAGAGGAGAATGTATCTCTCTTTTCAGGGTGGGGAAATGGTTACAAGAAATGACTTCTGACATTAATGGAACAGGGGGAAAATTCACTTTCCATGGAAATAACTGCTTTTAGGCCTAGCTTTGTCTTCATAGATCACCATGGTTTACAAATGACCTACAATAAATTAAGTAGACACCTCCGCAATGGGGATGAAAGTCTTGGCAACACTGATTAGTTGTGGCAATTATTTTAGAAATTTATGCAGTGTTTGCCAGAACCTTCTATGTCCTCACCATTTTATCTCTGATACCATGTTATGACAAAATGAAAAAAAAACATAAGAACTAAAAAGAATTTTGTAACATAAAAATTATCTGTGCTTCTTAAACTAATGAGGGAATGAAAAACATTCTCCTCACAGACAGGCTATTTTAATAGCATTTTGTAACTTTTATTTCAGTATCTTCAAAAATAGCAGTGACTGACATTACAGAAAAAATCATGCAGAACCACAAAGGAAGCTAATTTGAAACAATATGCTAATATATTTTGTTCATGTGTATACACTTAAAATTTGAGTTGGTATTATTCCACTTAGTTTGCTCAAAGATATTTTTTTCCTACATGATGTTAATTCAATTAAGTTAAAATTTTGTTATCAACTTCTCCACTGACTAACAAAAGCTTTTATGTGTCACAGGAAATATTCAACAAAACCTGCCATTGTTGCTAAAATTGTCATTCAATATTGTTCACAGGAATTTAAATTTTACTCAAAATTGACAAAATAATTGTGAAATACTGTAACATTAATAATCTTAAATGGTTTCCATGCAAAATATCAGAGATTATTATTTTTATCTATCCAACTAAATCTTCATTAATCACTCAATAAAATGGCTAAATAGAGTACTATTTATATGTATTTGTCATTTGGGATGTATATCCTCTTATAATAGCATTTTTGTCTGCTACTGCATGTTCAGGGGAGGATACAATTGATTCAGGAAGGACCACAGGGATTTTTCATGGAAGTGCAAATGTAACACCATATTTTATGGTTGAGGATAGTTTATGAGAGAAAGCTTTCTGTGCCTCAGTGTAGAGTGTGAGAGCCAATTTTTAACACTAGCATTGCTGATTCTCAGGCTGATGATCCAAACCTTGGCTTATGTGAAGTTATTATTCATTATGTTAACTTAAAATAAGGAACAACAACAACAACAAAACTACTTAGAGAATTGAATAATGACTTCATGTTTTCTAGAAAATAAAAAATGCTGCAATCATTAACCAAGGTCAAACTGACATAAATACTTTGTAGATCCAGCAGCTCAGGGAAGAAAATAACCGTTTGATCAGATCATGCAGGAAAATGGCAATTCTTTAACAATTTCAATTTAAAGATTTCTAGTACTGTCTTATTTATTTTTCCAGTTCATGAAATTTTTGAAAGAATAGCTACATTGTTCTTTTCCAGGTATAGTCCAAAACATCTCCCTTGAAAACAATTTTTTAACTGTCCTAGAAGACACAAGAGTGATAATATTATTTCAATGCAGGAGCAGATATCTGCCTAGTGGTAAATAAGAATGAATTTCCTGTTTATGGAAGCTAAAGATTTTTCATTGAATTAAAAAGAAAATATGGGTAAATAGTTAATGTTAAATACAATTCATATATTGCAGAAGAATCATTGACTTTGATAGGGGACATGTCAAGATAACTTAATCCCAGCCCTCTGCTCAAGCTTTCAAGCTAAAGCAAGCTGCCGAAGTCTGTGTCCACTTGGTTTCTGAATATCGCAAGGGATGGAGACTCCATATCTCTGGGCAAACTATTTCAATGCATGACCATTGTTACAGGAAAAAAAAAATTTAAAAAAATAAAAAATAAATAAAAATCTTGTGTCCAGGTGGAATTTTTGATTTTAATTTGGGCTGATTGATTCTTGTCTTGTCATGGGCACTACTGAAAAGTGTTTGGCTGCTGCTTCTTAAGTTCCTCCCATCAGGTATTTACACACATTGATAAAATCCCTTTGAGCATTCTTATCTCCAGGCTTAACAATTCCAGTTCTCTCAGTTTCTCCTCACACGACAGGAGCTCCAGTCTCTTAATCAGCTTTGTGACCCTTTGCTAGTCTCATTCCTAGATATCCATCTCTCTCTCATACTGAAGACCCCAGCACTGGATCCAACAGTTCAGTCGAGTCTCACCAGGGCTGAGTAGAGGGGCAGGATCACTTCTCCTGACCTAGAGGGAATGCATTTCCTAATACAACCCAGGGTTTTCTGTTGGTGCTCTTTACAGCAGCATCACCAAACATGTGATTGTTCAGTTGACCAAACAGTTTCTGGTCAATTGGTCAATTTGGCACACACCAGGATTTCTAGATCCTTCTCTACAGAGCTGCTTGTCAGCTGGTTAATCCCCAGCATGTGCTAGTGCAATGGATTACTCTTCCCCAGGTGCAAAGCTTTGCATTTCCTTTGCTTGAACTTCATGAGCTTCCCATCTGCCTGACTGAGGATAATATGGGTTAGGCATCCCATCAGTCTTTGTTATGCAGTACTTTACTTAGTCACCAAGTTTTAGTTTTGACCCAAGAGACAAATATGTACAGAAGTAATTCTCAAATACAGGAGGTATGGTTCTTGCTACCAACTATGAATAAAATTACAGACCTGGAAGAAATTGTTTCATCCAAGAGTTGTGCTTATATTTAACAGTAAACAAAACAGTCAGCCTGAAGCGAAGGTTAAACATAGGAAGATGTGAAAAATGCCAATTTTTTTTCTTCACATTCAATCAAGCAAACTTTGAATTTTTTGCAAAGGGAAAGATGTTTTTTTTTCCCAAAACTGATATGGTTTGTCTCTGCTTAGTAGTTATATAAATTTCAAGAAATTCATATAATCCAAAGAGATCAGGTGTCTCCAATGAGTCTCAATTGCAATGCTTTTTCTTTCTTTTCTTGTGTCTTACCACACACCCCTTTACATATAGTTTTTTATACATAGAATATTGTCCTCAACTCCACATCTCCTTCCAGATACTTCCTCATCCTATCATGAGATAAAGTTATTTCAATTTTAAATGTTTCTGTTTCAGTATTTAATTTTGCATGGTTTTACATTGAAAAGGAGAAATTAATGTCTTGTAGAAAGTACTAGTTTCTCTTGATGTCTTGACAGCTATGATCAGCAACAAACAGAATAATATGTGTTCTTGGATTTTGAATATTTTTTAAATCTTCTTATACTCCAGAATTATCAATTTTTTTCCAAATTAAGTCCTGAAGTAACACATAAGAACAGAGGTAATACACTATTTTATGCACATGAAAATACAGAGCACATCACAGTATTTTTCTATAAAAAGTAAATATGTCTACAAGTTGAGAATTAATTTTGATTGTAAAGCAAATACTTTTCTCTGAGGCTTACACATATGTGTTAGCTTCTCTTGATATTAAATAGCTTTTATTTGTCAGAACAAATGAAAATACCTGAAAATATGAAGCATGTTGTGCCAGAACTCAACTTGTCCCACTTTCATACATCGCAGATAAAGTTCTTGCTTTATAAGAAAATGTCATGTGAATCTAGTCATGGACATAATAGCATGGGACTCCCCAAGGAAACCAAAAGGCCTTTTGCCTTCACTATATCTTCAAGCACACATTACACTAAATGCAAAAGGCAGTGACATCAACGGTCTATAAAAGCATGACCTTCAAGCTGATGGATTTTGAGTAATAAAAGGCCTCAACAGCAGCTGACATATAAACATAAAAGGAAGTTTTAAGGACAACCCACTTTGGTGTATAATGAGTAAGAAATTTAATACTGTGTTTACAGATTCCACAGTGTTTGATGTGCTGGTTTCACCTGAGAACATTTCTAAACCCAAGAGGAGACTGGGAATAGGACAGTGAGTGTGGGATTTAAGGTTATGCAGGTATAAATTTGGGAAGAAGGATGATGATGAAAAAGATGAAGGTAATCTGTACCAACTGGGTATAAACTGAAGGTAATCTATAGGGGATATATATACCTATATGTTTCTGAGAAAAAAATTATGATCGCATATCACAAATAAGATTTTGCAGCCAAATTTTCCCAGTAGTATCTTGTAAGCTTTTGAATTACTGTCTTGAAAATGTATTTCTATATTATGGATGTTGATCTTTTCAATGAAATAAAGCTGACAAAGTAATTTAGCTGAAGCAGGAAGGCAGTGTAGGGAAAAGGCTTCCAAAATGAGCAGTCCATCCATGCAACACCCTTGTGAACTGATAAAGTGTCCCAAAACATAAAAATTGCCAAGAGGGGGCAGCAGCATGTTGAGTCATGGGAACTCTCCTCCCTCCAGTGGAAGTCCACAAAAGCTGGGGTACAAGCACCTCTTCACTTTGCAGATCTCTGCTAAATTGGTGCAGAATATGAGATGATAGTGTGATGCTGTCAATATCTTAGGGAAAAAGCAATTGCTTCCACTGTCTAAGAATAGGAGGACTTGTCTGATTTTCTAGAAATTCTTCAGGTGAAGTCCAATTAAAAATCATAGAAAGTTTGAAAAGCCTTCAGTAGTCATACACCTCACAAACAAAATGCCATAAATAGTTATTTACTAATTCCAAGTCATGACAATATGTCACCTACTATCAAAAATTTAGAGTAATCATGGGATGAAGTTTTATTACCTAAATGCATGGGCGATTCTCTCTGAATAGACAGGAATCAACAGTTCTACATGCATTTTAAGTAACTACATATGCAGATGTAAGGCAGATTTGCATATGCAAAAATGCAATTTCTTGTCCACTGACAAATTTTGACTGTCTATGACTGCAACACCACTTTGAATTCTTTGTATACACAAGACTTCTAAATTTAAAGTTATTTACATGCAGAGAATAAATTCCTACATTTCTGCTAACATGCTATGTTTTTCCAAAGCTTTCATCTATCTATATAGTTTCTTATGCAATCACCACTTTCACGGTATCTAAGGGGCCTAATGACTCCTTGTTCTGCCAGGTTTGCACTTAGAGCTTTTTATTGCCACTCTTTAGAAAGGTGTTTGAACTGTGGCAGGTAGGACAATCCAAAGACAGATCTCATTTCAAAGTATTCTGAAGGGAATAGCTAGTAAAGAAGAGCAGTGATTGATGCAATAGAAGACATAAGAGGATTTTCTTCTCTCTTTTTTTTTAGCAGCTACAGAGAAGTCTAGACTCTTTACTTTAAACTTGAAGTGTTAAAGGGGACTCTTAGATCTGATCATCTCAAAGTCTCTAATCTATGCAAAAAGTGGGCATTGATGTAAAAATAGTACATGTATGAACAACTCTGAAGCATAGCTGGAGTGCAATGTGTATTTGTGGGTCTAAATACTTTGAAAATGCTTGTTCCTGTCTGTGAGACTGGCAGAAGGTGAGAACAGTCAAAGATCTATTCTGTGAAATTTCAGCTCTTTCTTCCTTGCGTACTACTTTTCCCTTCTTATTAGAAAAGTAAAATCATAGAAATAGGTGAAAACCTATTCTAAAACCTAAATCATTTCTTTGCAAAGAGTATAGGTATATATCTAAGTCTATAAATGTATAGCAAAGTGTATTTATATTCCTGCAATACAGCTATGTTATATAATTTTAATTTTGTATTATTTTAACTGTTCAGTGTTAAGAATATTGAAAGAATGCTATTAATTCTCCTAGTCACAATTGGTTCTGTAAATATATTCTGTCTCATCCAGGTAACTAGATATGTGCCTTACTTTTATTTTCCCACATACACCTGGTTTAAATATTTCTGTGATCAGAAAATCAGAACTTCCACTGTCAGGGTGGGGATTTGACATTTTGATAGAAGACACATTTAGTCTTCACCTCCATTACTTTAATGCGTGGATTATTAGAAAAAAAAAAAATTCACTATTCCCCTCAAGAACTGGAATCAAAGAGAATTTTCTTGGCCAGCACTTCTGAGATACAATCTCATCATTGCTGCATTGGAAGGCTAAAGATTTTCTCTCAGGCCGTCCCAACTGGATTGGACAAAGGAGACCCAAAACATATGGTAAAAAGTGGGTTATACAATCACATTTATTTTTTTCAGAGATAACAAAGCAAAAAGTGAAGTCCAAGTAAATTATTCCTCAAAGTTAGATGCCATGACTGTCTAGCTAGCTGATTCAGGTATCCTGACAAAAATTTTTACCAAATCCCTAATCATATTAACTTTATTAGTCCTGTAAATTTTCAGGTAATTGAAACATTTAATTGTAAGGTACATCTTTACAGAAAATTATGCAATACAGTCCATAGCAGTGTTCCCAAAAAAGCAGAAACCTTCAAAGCACGAATGTTCACTCACACAGATCCATAGAATTGTAAGGAATTGAAGTACATAATTACAGTATTTAATGGTACACTGTAAAATGCTAGAGCACTTTTTTTTTCCCCCAGAACCATCTTTTTCAGTGTGACAAGATATGGCATAAAATACATAAATGACACACACTCACTGTAATTGTGATTTCTTTTATAAAATATCTCAGTTCCAGGGATATTTCCCTTTAGGTAACATTGCACTCTGGATACACAGCGTGAGCCAGGAAATTTAGCAAGACTCTATCATGTCACAGTTAACAACAGCTAGAAACACGCAGAAATAAATATTCTGGTTTTCTCTGTTTGTGGGTGGGGTTTTTTTTGTTCCTTTTCTTTTAAAAACCATAATCCTAACATACAAAAGCATATTCAGCATTTTTTACTTGCTTATATTCTAGATATGATCTCATCTTAGTCTGTTTTATTCATATATTAATGTATTTTTATTTCTTTGTATCGGAAAAAAAATGCATTCAATACTGTAGTATATAGCTAACTAATTGGATAATTTTATAATTGCACCTAAAATCTGCATTTTCCCCTTTCTCTTCCTTTCCCTTTCCTCCAGTTTTACACAGATGTGATTTTTTACACTAGAGTGATGTGGAAAGGAATACTTGTAAGGAGACACATCAGTCTAATTGAAAATCTGATGAGTCAGATCCATCACTGTGCAATTAGTAAATCTATTGAGTTGAGTCAGTACAGGCTTCTTGAAGTTTATGGTACCACTCCAATTTGAAGTAGTGCTATACTAATTTATACTATTTTAATTCAAACAAGATCTGATAGAGCCTTATTTCCAGTGATCACAGGAATGGCTGATATATTACAGCTATTTCCTTTGTAAGCATAAGGTCATTTGAGAGCTCAGATTCTATTACTGTCTTATATGTGTTGGGAAATACTGACTTTTTAACAGCAAATAATCACTTCATGAAATTTAAAAATGGCATTTGTTTTTGGCTAGTTATGATCCTGTTGCCTGAGGCTAGATCTTGTTCTCATTTCAGTCAAATGGAAACTAGTCAGTTCCATTTTTCAAATTGTCTTGCATTAATACAGTGCTGCAGTGTTTGAATTGGGGCTGAACAAAAGAATTATTATAGGAAGGGAAAATGCTATCCTAATTTTTATTTCAAGAAATGCTAATTAAAATCGTTTCACTGCAAGTATTTTAGAAAACTTTAATTCTGTGACAATTTAATTTGTCTTTTCTTGCCTTTTCTTACCACGTGATATCTCTCAGACAACTTTTATTTTGCTGCTCTGCCTTCCTTATCAAAAAAGAAAATTTCAAGGAACACCGATTATTATATTTTTTTATACTGCATGGGAAAGAGGCCTCTCAAATACACCACCTGCCTACTTTTCCCTCTCCTAAGGAAACTTTTGTAGTTATAAGCAAAATGCACTAAGACATTTATGCTGGTATCCAGTAATCACTATGATTTGAGGGTATGTAGAGCAAAGGTTTTAGGGATGTGTTCACCCAACTTCAGCTGCCTATGATGTAGACATCGACCTACGAGCTACTTGTCTAAATTTTGCTAAGAGGCAGAGCTCAGAAACAGGCACTACTTAAAGTACAGTTCCTCTGACCTATATTTAATGGCTGCATTAGGATTAGATGAATGATGAGAAGTGCTTATTCCTCTCTACTGGCTACATGGGGAATCTAAATGACAAGTTGAAATAAAGACATTTATGCTCCAGACATCTATATTTTCTGAAGAATAATCCTGCCTTAGATACTAATGTGCTGTATTTCAGGCTGCAGAAAGGGGATCCACTTGTCATTGGGCAAGTCAGTTCATCTTTCTGTTTCAAGGGAAACATAACTGTGAAGGACTTCAGAGGCGAAGTGACTTGCCAGTGACACCCATACTATGATTACTCATTCAACAGACATAAATGGACAGGTCTTATTTTCTCATGTATTACTCTGTAAACCATTTCACAACTCTTCAGTGTGCATCCCTAGAGATTGCCAATAATTAAGCCTATGGAAGAGGTGTATCACTGTTGAGCTAAATCATTTGGGTGATGGAAGATGCTTTGGTCCATTTAAGTATGTTGCTGTGATAAGTGATAAATGTTTATTGGTTTAGGAAAGAAGCATTCATATATTATGTAATTGGCCATACAGAATTTATTTTAAAATTTTAAGTATTGACTTAAATTGAATGATAATCTACTGCAGATCACCACATCTTCAGAGGTATTAGTTGTGTCCACACAGATATAAAACAATTTTATATAACAAAAATTATTCTGCAGGCCAATTTTTCTTATTCATCTTCAAACTTCCACTAATGACTTTAGGTTATTTCCCTAAAAGCAAACTGAAAAAAAAAAAAAAAAAAAAAAAAAAAAAAGGAATTAGATTAGGCCATATGTCAATAGCCTGTTACCAGAATGTTTATATAAGCAATTTTCAAGGGTGAAAGAAAATATGCCATTCACTTGGAAAAATGCATTTATTTCAAACTGCGAGGACGTATATCTTATTATAGAACATATGTCATGGGAATTAGAACTCTGACACTTGGGAAAAAGCTACATATCATTTTCAAATGGTTACCAATGGTCTTTAATGTCAAGTTAGGTAATTTCCTATGTCTTGTTTCAAGAAGATTTGTTTGGGTGAACATAAATAAGAGCTTACCTAAAATAAATTTTACTGATTATATTACATTTTATGAACATTCATTAAAAGTGGGGCCCACAATCCATAAGAAATTTACAATCATATTTGCCCACTTATATTTGTAGGTAAAATTACTGCAATGATTTATTTAGTTCAGATAGTTGTGGGTGCAAAAGGTATCTACACATCTAGGAATTCCTCACACAGATGGGAACACTAGTGATATTCATCTAATTACTTCACATGGGTTATTTCATGAAAGAAATATCACCTTTACTCTACAAGAAACAGAATCTCCCTACTAAAGGATTCCTCAGAAGAGCAAAGAGCTGAATTCTGTTGCAACTTACCATGAAAATACAGTACAAACTATGTAAACATTTAGAAGCTTTCAGTTGTTCACTTATAAATAAAAAATGTAAGTTATGTCATATTGTCAGTGGGACTTAATTTTGTTTTGTGTGAGGTTACAAATACTTGTGTATTGAAACAAGTTTTAGAAGAGGCAATAACCATAGCCATTGTTGTCCCATGAAGAAAACTAGATACTCATTTAAGTTCAACTGAGTATTTTCTAAGAATGGGTAAACTGAGGCATGGAGAAGTTAAATTATTTCATTAAAATGACAGTAGCAACAAGTCAATTACCAGTTAGAAATAAATGCTGTTGTAAGTTTCAGTTTCCTTCATTGACTGCTAGAATCCTCTGCCAAAAAAATAATAGATAAGGGAACTACACTATATTGTTTCAAACATCAGAAACCAATTGGGTTCGGGCTCTAGGTGAAAGTTCAGGTTTTATTTTATTTGAACCTATTCACCCATTCCTAATTGGAAAGTAGGTTGATAAAATGACTAATTTAAAATGTGCATAAACTGTAAAGTAGTAAGATTGAAGAATATGGACATATATATATATATACACATATATTGTAGTTCTTGCCAAAAAGACTTTCACATATGGCTTGGGCTAATGGCCAATAAATTTATTACTGAAAGAAATTACAAATGTTGCTGAACACTGTTACAACATAGAGATGAATCAAAATATAACAGAAATGTAGATAATAGAACATTTCATCTGATATTTCACAATAGTTATCTAGTCAGAGGAAACTGTGAAGCTTGATTGAACAAAAGATAAAGTTAATACTACCTAATCAGAAGAGACCATTATAGATCAGTGAAACTGCAAAACAGAATTATATGACAAGGGGCAAGCCACATTATCTAAATTAACATTTTTCCAGCATGAACAAGAAGGGCCACTGTAGGAAAACGAGAGCTAAATACTGTGGCCTGCATTTAGTCAACCTGAAGTAATTATTAATTTATGGTTGTCTGTGATTTTAATGAAAATGAAAGCTGAGAGGAAAGAATTGAGAGAGATAATGTGCCGTGAAATTGAGTTTCATTTATTTTGGGGGCCACCTTTTTCCTTTTCTATATTTTTTATATTCTCATTTTGGTTTTGCTGAAGAAAAAGAAGGTAAGACAAAATGTCCACATTAAAATTTTACCAAGGTTATGTAACTATCCACATACTTCCATTGCTTTAAAAATGAACTATTAAAAATGGCCAGAGATTGAACTCACTGACTTGATCTGTTTCTAGCTGGAATGACCAAAGATGTCTTCTTTTCTACCTTTTTCAGAATTATCACTTTTCAAAGACAGTATTTTGCAATTTTGCAAATAAATTGCAATTTTGTCAGCAGGTAGCCAGGTTTGCCTAATATTTACATCTTTCATGAATACACTGTCATCAACAGTCCCCAGTTGTGGGGTTTTGGAATTCAAAATTATGGACAAAATCATAGGCAGAACATGAACAAGCTACAGTACCTACCTTTTAATTTCAATTTTATGTCCTGTTCTCTTTCCACAAAGAAACTCTTGTAAATAAATCAACAGGTGCTGTTTTGACTGGTAAAAAAATCCTAAAAGGAAGGGAAATCACATTAGCAATTTTAAAATGGATTTAGTTTTGGTTAAAGGAAAGTTTGAGAGACACAAGGAATAATAGCTTTAAAAGCACATGACCCACTTCATTGTGTTTGGGATTTTATAGTCAGCAGCCTATACAACACCCACAGTCTTCAGTACAGTTCAAAAGCAATACAGAAATGTTTTTTCATTCTAAACTGTATGTGACTTCCTTAACAAGTGAATGTTTACTTTCTAGAGCTGTGTGAAAACAGTTACAGGGTTTGCCCTTTAGCCTCCTTGTTTCAGAAATCATTTTCAATATATTCTGAGACCCAGATTCTTGTCTGCTATCAACATTTAATGACATTTAAGATACTCTGTGGTATATCAGACATAGATCCTAGTCTGGAAGATATAATACAGTACCTATGGGAGATCTTTGTCCATCTGAAATGGTAGCTAAAGTCCAGATTATCTCAGGCTATCTCAAAACGAACTAAAGAGCTGTGTATGATCAACCAACCCATGCCATGTTGACTCCACCAACTGGATTTTCATTGGCTTGAACAGAAACCCAGATCCTGGATTGCCAAAAGCTTTAGAGACTTCTGAAGAAAAAGCCTACAAGACAGAGAATCCTATATTTTTAGCTATTAATTTCTACGTCAAAGGCTACTTCCACATGCAAGAAAGCTGAATTCCACCATTAATTTTAAAAAAAAAAAAAAAAACAAAAAACAACAACAACAAAAAAAATCCCAAAAACTTTTCGTTGTACAACATTTCTTCAGGATTTCTCCATCCCAAAGAGTAAAAGTCATGTACATTCTGGTTGAACGACCAACAAAGTACATAGAAATTAAGTGAATTAAGTGGCCTGTTCCAGCCAGGACAAAGTTAATTTTTGCAGTAGCCAGGAAGGAAGGAAGTGCGGAAGTGCGGAAGGAAGTGCGGGAGGGAGGGAGGGAACATTGATTTGTTATACAAACTGAAAAGATAATAATGATTGCTTTGAGATACTTTCCTACATTCATGTCAAATCAGACCAAAATATAAAGACAGTTATCTAAGGGTACACATGCAAAAATACCTGCTGGCTGATTCAGTAATGGGACACAGGACACAGGGCACAGGACACAGGACAAGGAAATCTGATGTGACCAAAGCTGACATTGAATACAAGAGACAGTGTATTTACTTACACCCTGATTAGCATCAGTTATTACTGATTAATTAATTGACTCAAGATTGAGGTTGAAATAGTAGAGAGATGTGGAGAGATTATACTCTATAATGTACAGTTTTGAGTCAATCTGTAAGTTTTGTATCAATAGTGACCAGGCTAAACACTTAATTTCTCAGTATATTCTACAAAAATTTGATTATTTAATGTGTAACTGTTGTGAAAATGGAAATTAATTCATGCAGAGAGATGATGTGTAAAGGTGATGTTTTCTTTTTGTGCTTGGTGACCTACATGTAATTCCTGAGTTAACAAAAAGAGAAAATAAGAAACCAAGTTAAGAAAAGGTAGAAAAAGTGAATGAAAAATAATTATATTATAATCTTTGATTATATATTGTTATAGTTTTACATGGTATTCCTGAGCTTACCAAAATATTTCATAGTAATTGGTTAATTTAAAATAGCTTGGGAAAAAAATAGAAATTAATTTTATCATCAACATATACTATAATTATTTTCTTTTTTTTCTTGATGGTTGTTAAGTTTGGGTTTTTTCCTTCCATGAATATGAGTAATTTTTAAGTGTTTACTGTAATGGGCCTGTTCCTAGGCACACAAATTTTTGATAGCAGTAAGAAACCTCACAGAAGTAGATTGAATATTAAGCACATTTTTGTGAATAAGCAATATTTTGTGAATAAGCAATATTTGGTGAAATAGAACTCAAATATAACTCAAACATAACATACTTCAATTTTTATTTGAAACACTTCTTTTGCCGTCAGGAGCAGAAGACAGAATGTTTATATGGTTGAGAATCTCCACCCTGAAAAACTAGCAATTCTTAAGCAGTTCCAGAGTTTGGAATCAGGGCTTGGCAGAAACCAGAGTCCACAGCTGATCCACAGAATGAGAGCTTCTGTGACAGAACAATGACCTGTGGCTTCTCTGGGATAGCCTGGCACTCTCATTTCCAAGACAAAGAGAATACCCAAGGAACTGTGCTACTGCTTGCCTTTGCTGTTGTTAAGATAAGCAAAACTTAATAAAGTGACAATATTTTCAGTATTTTTAATAAAAGCTAAAAAGTTTTCTGCAATGAAATTGATAAACATGGTAGAAATACATGAGTTAGATTACTTCATTGCCTGAAAACCTCTCATTTAGATATATTGCACTTGTTTAATTAACAGAGTCACTAGCTTTCCAAGTAAAAAGAAAGCAAAAACTCCTACACATTATTCTCCTTTACTTTCTCATTAGCTGCAGCACTTTCTGACAAATATTGACCTGTAATTCTTTCCCTCTGCCAGAGAATTAAATAAAAAATGAACTGCACACAATATACACCATCTGTCCAATTCCACAAGCTGGTTAGTATGTTGACTCCCATTGACTTTACTTCAAGCACAAACTGCCCACAAACAACAAATATTCGTACATCACAAAGTATGCAAACTTTGCTTACTTTTGTATTGTATTGTTCAAATATATTTCCTTTTTCTAATATTCTTTTTTATCATAAATTTGTTCTTTACGTGTGTTCTCTAACCTGCCAAACTGGCTCAGTCTCAGTGTGCTTACCCTAATCTTTTCAGAAATTCTCAGTTACTGATCTTTTCTTTTTTTACTTATATTTTGTTTTAGCAGCTTCCTAAATAATGCAGAATCCTTTTCCAGTAAACTACACCACATTTCATTTAATATATATTCATTTCTCTTCTGGTCAAAATGTTGGGTTGAATTTTGTGTGATATGATAGAATGCTACCAGCAGATAATACCTGTTTTTGTGTTGATGTTACAGTGTAAGGTACTTCAAGTATTAGAAACAATTATTTTTCAATTTTTTTATAAAGTCTTTCTTTACTTGTAGGTACTCATTCTTATTCATGCTTCTGTGTATTCACTTGTCTTCATACATACTTTAGTCTATAATTAATTCATCAATAATAGAATTCAGCTTACTCCAGTATCTGATATCAGTTACATGCATTGTTTATTCTTTTAATTTCTGATCTTGCTTTAGTCAGCTGATCTGTTTGAAGTATTCTACAAAGGCACTGTATATCAATATGTCATATTTACCCTTTTAACACTGGTTTATGCAGTATGTACAGCATATTTTTATAGAACATATAAATTATTCCCTTCCTTTAACAGATGGGAATAGATAGAGCTCTTTTGCCATTTCTAATTTTCTTCTAAACCTTGTGGATCTCTCTTCTCTCCTTTGGAATTCCTTTCTCTTCCTCCTTTCAAATCTATCTTTATCTGTGTATCTTCAGATTAAGATATCTAAATATAGATGTGTATATGTCAATATCCAGGTGTCAGCCATGTGTCTAAGGTTTCTATGCAGTCAAGATACAGTCAATAGAGAAAATGGAGCCTAAAGAGTTTCCCCTCAGCTGAGCACTGGAAGCTGGTCAACTGAAATGCTTTCTAGGCTTCACTGGCTGACTTTCTAAGGTTTTTATTTGTTTAAAGCTGAAATTTTAGCATCCTGCTCACAAAGAGATATATAAATTCAGGTTTATACATGAAGCTGTATTGCAGGTTATGGTCTCAGTCCAGTTCTCCCATCATCTTCTCCAGAGTTGTTCAATCCTGTGTCATCTCTCACAGCTGGATGGAATTAACTCAGAAGTCCTCAGGCCTATTAGTCACCTATTTTTGAACAACTGAATTGGACCTTTCATGCCTTTATGCAAAAGAAAATCCACACCTATTAAGCTTCTCAGCACCCACCTTAATTCTCAAAATGAATCATCTATATGACTCTTCCCATTACTTTCTTCTTTATTTTACCAAGCTCAGAGAGGAATTGGAGATGCACATTTATGTATCACATGCCTTTATACCTGTTATCTTTCAAGTTTTCATTAGATGCTTGTGTGGAAAGAAAAGGATCTAAAAGCTCTATAATGATCAGGAAGATAGTAGTCAGACTAGCAGTGACTTTGTGACTCCTTAAATCCAGTGTTTTGGTTCCAAAAGGCTCTAGGGATATACACAACAAGTGCCTCTGAATTCAAGAACGTCACTTTCTCTGTTGAAAAATTCCATGTTCAGAAGGCAATCCAGCTTTCCAGAACACCATGCTTTGAAGTTCTTAACACAAGAATGTATAGAGAAAAGATTAATTAGAAAATTTATTTTTACTCTTGTGGTAAAAAAAATTTCCTTTTGAAGTTTTAGTCTGTACAATTTTCAGTGCTACATATATGCTTGAATCAGGGGATCTAGAAACAAAGATATAGCAACAAATTGAACTTTTGCTCACTGTCTATCTCTTTCCCTCTGTCTCTTTCTCTCCTTTCCCCTCTCTCCTTTCTATTCTTTCCATATCTCCACCTCACAGTCTTTGTTAAATAAAATCTGTTTTATTGACTTTAGAATATGGTCTCGTTTGCACCTTATTTGGGCGGAAGCATTTCTCATTAATCATATCTTAACAATCTCAAACAAAATTTTAGTAGAGTCAGAAGATCTTTTATTCCTCTTTTCTAAATTGGCTTAGTCCAGTGGATTGTCTCAGACTCAGAACACAGCAAAACGGTCTGGTCTCCACTTCCAAGAAAAGTTTGTAATTATTGTTATTCTTTTGTAAAGATGTATTAATATGGTCTGCAGCTAACAAAATATATGTTTAAAATTCAGATTATTAAAACTTAAAAATTTAATCCTCAATCCTGACCGTATAATTTTAAATAAGAGAGAGATGTGTAGAGATTGAGTGGGAAAAAGAAGAATTCACTCTTCTCAAAAATGCTGCTTCTGTAGGGGAGTGCCACCAGGTGGAAAGAGTGTGGGGATGGTTTAAGGTTTCTGAGAGTACTGACTGTGACATAATACTGCAAGATGATGATGGTGAGGGATATGGTGTTATGGCAAAAGTGTGTGAAGTGTGTAGCATGAAGGTGGAGAGCACAGGGTAACACTGCTTCATGGATGTGTTTGGGGTGCACTACCTGCTACACAGTCTTCCAAGGTAGTACCCAGTGGGAAACTTAATTAGTAAACAGGGTTTTATATATCCCCATGCTATAGGGAAATTCCTTCCATATTCCATTGAGCGTTATTCCCTGCCCACACCTATGTTTTCCTAATATTTAAGAAAAATTCTTTAGCTTTTTGCACATCAGTGATGCACTATTTACACTCAATAGTTAGCTGTAGATGGACTACACTCTTCTTTCTCAGGATCATTTGAGGAACATTTCATAAGTCCTCATTGTCCATGTGTTTTAATTTGATATGCTGTGTTCTCAGAGCACCTTTGTGAAAACAGGTAATGAGTCATCAAATCAAATAAGGTTCCTTTTCAATGTTCTCCATGTCAGCAAGATTGCAGTAATATGAGTTGATGTCCTATGTTGAAATGTCTAAAATCGTTCTTTAAAATCGAGTGAAATACGTTGTGTTCTTCAATCCATACAAAGAACATGATTGTGCTCCTGATCTAAAAAATACTTCTTCCAGTTTCTCAACTGACATTTAAGAAGACATCCAGATTGAAGATTCACTTTGTTAAACTCATTAGCTAACATACCATCTCTCATCCCCTTCCTATACTTCTTTTTGAAATATTTATAACATAATTGACAAGTTTTCCAGATTATTTTCTTTTCTTAAGACTTCTATGTGAAATATGCCAAGCATTCACAAATACTGACCAAAGGAAGAAAACTTCTTACAGTTAATATGTCCTATTTCCTGACTTGAATATTTTGTACAGAAAAGCATTATCAAGAGTTTTGTTTAAGAACTTTTTTTAGCAAGGATTTTCACACCACAAAAAATGAGATAACTGAGAAAAAGTGGTTGAACAGAGAAAAAAATTAGAATTGAGCTATTATAAGGGAATTATTAATGGAAATGCAAATATTTATGTCTGTCACTAAACTTAATGAAGGACTGAAGAAGTGGTGGACTGAGAGATAGTGCTAGTCTTATAATGCTTATTAATATGTCTCTGTATGTGGCTCATTTCAAGCGATCCAAGCAACCTTGGCTTACAAAATAGCTAATATGGTATCAAAGCACCTATCTAGCATTCTAAAATGGAGCAGAATGTTTGAATTTCTCAGAGTGGTTTATCCATTCGTGTGGTTGTGCTATTCTAATACACACCTGAATTAACAGCAGAAGTTCTCTGATCGTAGAATCACAAAATGGTTTGGTTTGGAAGGGACCTTAAAGATCATTTAGTTCCAATCCCCACTTGCCCTGCCACAGGCAGGGATGCCACCCACCAGATAAGGCTGCTCAAAGCCCCATCCAGCCTGGCCTTGAACACCTCTAGGGATGTTCCCTGGTGTACATGAACACATCCACCACTTCTCTGGGAAACCTGTTCCAGAGCATCACTACCTTCAGAGTAAGGAATTTCTTCCAAATACCTAATCTAAACCTTCCTTCTTTCAGGATAAAGCCTTTACCCCTTTTTATATAATCTTTTTCAGAAGGAACATAACAAGAATGACAAACTTGTTTACTTACACTCATCTCTTCATTGTATTTTAATTTATTGAATGCAAATATAAATTAATATAAATTTGCCAGCAGCCTGCCATTAAAATATATACTTAAGCATTTTTCTCAGGAAAGAAAGTTAACAACTTCTTTTGGTACCACTGCTACAACTTTTGAGGGAATATAATGGTAAAAAGGTTCTGTTGCTTACATAATTTATGGAAAATAATTTAATTTTGGGAACTGTAGTGCCAAACATGTCCATAGATCAGGCTAATTAGGAGTTTATATACATGTCATAAGTTGCTTTCCACAAAACATTTGCTTTTACTCCTGACACACTTGTCTTGTTTAGAAATTCTGTTACTAGTTAGTGCCATACCTCTGACAAATCAGTGATGTCACAAGTAGACAAATTCTTCTAAAATGTATGATACAGAATACAGCACTGATCTTCAGAGGTTTTACCTTAGTTTCTTGAATTTAGCAATTATTTTCTACCTTTTAACATCTACCTTTCTTCTGGGCAAATATATATTAAAAATTGTACAGGGTCTGGCTGGATGATTAAAAGTCATTCTCAATTAATGGATGAATAATAACCATAACTTTTAAACTCTGTGTCTGCTTGAAACTGAGCCCAAATGGAACATCAGTCTTCAAAAATCATGTTACTTTTTTCCAAAAAATCCAAGAGAACATGCCTAATTCTGTCCTGTTATATGTCATATGAATTTTACAACATTCTCAACACCATTATTCAAGGGAAGCAAAGCTGCAGTTTTGTTTTCTACTTCCTCTTTGGAATTCCTCAGTACTTTAATTCATATCTTATATCTGTTTATGTCAAGATTTTTCCTCTGTCTAGGTAATCTGCAAGTGAAGATAACTTGTGAGAAATAGAATTAAACTCTATACTTGTTTATCTAAGACTGATGCAAAACCACTGGCAGTTCACAGGAAGAGTAATACTATAATCTCAGAGTTTTGCTTTATTTTTTTTCAAAATCCTTCCGTAGTATTGTCATTACAAAGCCCCTGTTGCCACAATGCTTGTATTAATCTCTTCAAATATAAAGTCTGTTTCTTCCTAGCTATTTAAAACAAAATATACTACACTAACTTTCTGATAGACAGTCTTTGCACAGATAGAAATAACTGCACTGGAATCAGAAATATAGCACATATAATAAAACGTATTTTTTTAATAACACACTCCTCCAGACATTTTTTCCAGACCTTTCTTCATTGATTAGCACCAGGTAGAGCCTTTCACATGCATTTAAAGAACCCTTTCCTTCCTCTCCTCAAAACAACTCATTAATAAAGCAACATGACAATACATTTCCCTTGATCCCATTCACAAAGTTAAAATTAAAATTGAGGATTGAATTGCTAATATGAAAGATGAAATGGAGAGACTCCTCCTAAACTCTCTTAAAGTAGACTTTTATCTTCTGTCCATCCCTGTCTTTACAGTACAGTAGTGCTTTCATTCTAACCATAGAAAATTTCATTTCACAATAGAAAATTAGAAAAATATTGCCTATATTTTGCATTTTTAAGAAATCAGAGTTTTTTGTCTGTGTCTTTGTCAAAGCAGGGGAACTTGGGATGGAGTTGCTTATCTGTATATCAGAAAGTTTATGTCAGTACTTTCCTATTAATGAATTTGGTTCATGTAAGAAATTTTATTCCAGCCATTCAACACACAAAGACTTTCTAGAGGTAATGTGCCTTTATTTATACTGAAAATCACCTGAATCAACTTCCTTAAAATGAAAAATCATATTAGAATATGATGCACATTTGCATGTGTAAATTTCAAAGGAATCCCAGAGGATAATCTGAAAGATGTTTCAACGACAGATTATTTCTGACAGCAGTTAGCAAAAATGCCAAAAATCTCATTTCTAATGGGAACATGCTATGTAATAGAAAAGTTACCCATGGCACTACAGTAGTAGGTGTCATGATATCTATCTAATATTGTAAAAGGCTTGAGTAGATTTTGCCACCACAACAGTTTAGCACCTCATCAATATTTTCAACATCAGATAATTGGGATTCTTCCAAACACTGAATTGTGTAACTGAAAAAAAATTGAATACAGAGAATCTAACTTAAATGTATTGCTGGATTATACAGATGGAGTTACAGCACTCTCTTAGCACCCAACACAAAATATCACTGAAGTGAAAGACTTAATATACTTTGTGTTTTGATGGTTTAAATCATTTAAAGAATGAGTACACTGGTCTATGATACATATCTTGTCTAATTTTCACCTGACCTATCATTAGGAATAAATAATACCTAAACTAGCTTTGACACCAAGCTGTGGTGCTACACATAGTGTGTCTGAGGATGGAAGTCTCCTCAGTTAGTGAAATAATTGCATATGGACTGAACAAATCCATTTGGTACATTTCACTGCTGGAAGGGCAAGATTACTGTCATTAGAGATGCTTAGGATTTAGCTAAATATATTTTGGCAGCTCTGCTAGCTGTCTGAATTTGAAGGAAATTGGAAAGTATATAATGAACACCCCCAAATGATGCTGAGATAACACTGGAAGAAATCTAGATTAATTTATTTTTTTCTTACTGGTAGCTAGGAGAAATTATGTATCATATATATTTAAATATATATATTAGAATATATATAATATATATATTAGAAAGATAAAGAAATTGTGTGTTATATATATGTGTATATATATATATAATATTATATGTATGTATTATAATCTCTTAAATGGAGATTCATGTCTTGTCAATGTATGTTCAAGATCTTATCATCAAGTTTATGTACTTACTTGGCCAGCTCTGAGCCTGCTGTAATTTCAAAGACTTGCAGCTGTATTAGCATGGAACAGAGCCTAAGACTACCTTACCTACCAACAGACATACCATAGATGGTAAGGCAGGCAGAGCAAACATGCAGTGGATCATATCCATATGATGTCTATAGGAACTTTCATCAGCACTGCTCTGTGTCCTTCATATTTATTTCTTTTCTAGATACAGATGATGTTTCTCCCTGTTTCTAAATGATACTGATGTTTAAATAAGAATCTATGAATAAGAGTATTCCAGGCCAGAGGAGTTATACTTTGGCTTTTTCTAGGGATTACTTACCAGAGAATATAAGAATTTGCATAATCTAACTGGAGTGTGAATATTCTAGAGTGCTATGGTTGGAACATGGGACTAGGATGAAAAGATATTTACACATGGGTTTACTGATGGGCTTTTTGTTACTTCATCTGTAAATACCAGCTTGCAAATTCAAATAACTGATGCAAGATTTTCAGAAATCAATTTCAATATTAGGCAAACTATTCTAATCTTCAGATTAGAATTGCAGATTCTAATCTGCAGATTGAGAATTGTAGCTATACTTGAAGATTTCTTTCTGGAAACTGAGATTTTTTTTCATTTGTTATAATTGTCAACCCTTTCCTTATTCTTTTGCAAAAATGATTCTTCATATCTTTTAAGCAGTAGCAGTATGATATCTTGTTAAATATTAGATTTAAAGGGTATCTTTTTAGAATAATCAAGTACACAGAGAGGCATTTGTAGATGCCTTGCTGTCCAAGCAGAGTCACCAAAAACTGATGCCTTGAGAGGCTACCGTGAGAGCAGAGGCTAGGCAGTGTTAAAGGAATAAAGTAGGTATTTATTAAAAGGCCTTCCAAGGATACACCTTGGGCAGTACAAGAGCCTGGCCGTGGCTACACCCAAGATGGACAACAGGTCACACGTTTTCACATTTTTATAAGTTCTGGTCCATTTTCATTTTGGGGTTATTTGTCCAATTACAGCTTCAGGTTGTAAAGTCACATCCTCCCAGACTGCCCTCCTCAGTGCCCTGTTGTTTATTTGAGTTTCTTGAGCCTGTAGCTACAATGGTGTCCTTGGTTCTTGGGCTGAAAAGGGATTGTTTTGTCTAACTAAACTGTGAGGAGAACTTGCTAACACTTCATAGGAAGTTCAGAGTTATATACTAATGCAGTACAAAATCTGGAAAATATGCAAACTAAAACTGAAAGCATCATATATGACAAAAGCTTGTGTCTGGAATTTTAAGAGCTTATTGTTTTCTAAATTGCAAAGACATACCCAAATATTTCCTATTAACATGCTGAGATCTCTCCTTGGATATTTAAAACATTTCTGTATGAATTCTTTCCTTTCTTTACAGTCACATATCTCATTTGTGATTAACATTAATGAGTCTACTCAGGCTTAAAAGTGATTTCTTTTGAAGTTCTGCATGCTGGTTTGAAGAAAAGTATTATGGTTTTCCTTTATGTACACGAACAATGGTGAAGCAAGATATCTACTAGATAAAAAATGTCCATTAATAATGGTAATACAGAGCACTTATATGAGACCTACTATCTGTAAAGCAATTTACAAACAATATCTAATTAATCTTCTCTAGTTACTCAGTGTAATCCATTCATTACCTAATGGATCCCAAATCTTTAATGCAATAGCAAAGTTTCTAATATGTCTGAGGCTACGTTTTGCAGCTGAAATTCTCATTTTACTGACAGTTACGCTGTCTGAGCAGAAACATATTAGGACAATTTCTTGGACATTGGCTGTGTAAAGATTTACTCTCAGTGATTTCAACTCCTGGAGCAATAGGTGCATGATCTGACCGATAATAGCTCTTAAAATAACAGCTACATTAATAATTATGAAAGGGAAACTCCAAAGTAAAACTTAGGAGTCTTTCAAGGGAAAAAAAAAAAAAATTAATGTATAATTATGCTGTATTTTTTAAAATACTCATAAAATGGTATCAAGGATGGGTTTTTCCTATGAGTTAGTACCAGATTTTTTTAAAAGTCAGTGGAATCCTAATTGAAAAAGCTATTGCAAAGTTACCATGATTCCATGGTATTTTCTACATTATTATCTGACCTGAACAGTTTTATAATGAACATTCTCTAAATCTAGCCAAGGGTAAATACCATCAAAAATGCTAATCTTGGTAAATTCTGAGGCCTTTCTTCTGTTCTTCAGGCCCGCAAGTGTTTTTCCACATTATCTTCTTATCAGAAGTTCAGAATATGGAGTGATGTCTTCATTTCCTAACTTTAACCTTCTGAGTTGGGAGCTGTTTTTCAATGCTTATTCTTGGAGAAAAATAGATGGTATGACTAGCTAGCCAGGACTCAGTTGCCTAAAGAGAGATACCATAAGTCCATGGGGATGCCATCTATTCTGTCTCTCCAAGGCCAAAGGAGATGCTGACCATCTCTTCCACCTCCCTACTGCAGCAGATGGAGCCAATACCTCCTCAGCCTTTAGATGGCATTTCTTATTTTTTGGGGAAGTGAATGCACTCTATCCTATCCCTCTGGTAAGTACATCTGGTGAGCCACTTGTGCACCCAAGAGAGAGAGAAATGCTGCTTGGGTGCATAGGTATGCACAATTATGAGACTCTAAGTTTCATACACATTTTCTAATACTTAAAAAAAAAAGTAACTGATTTCCTTATTATGCATTAATTACAGATGCATATGCATCATCTTAATTTTCATTTTAAAAATTATTTCTCTAATATTTGCACAACAGCTTTACCTCTTTGCCAGTGAAGTAAAAAAATTCAATTCATTTTCCAAGGTGGGGGAACACATTATCTCATAATATCATGTCCCCCTGTTCAGCAAGCTCATCTTTTGTCTATTTCAAAATTATTTCCAATTATTTCAGCCCCCTTAACCCTCTTGTCAATGCATTTTTTCAGTGGTGCACGAAAAAAACATCCAACTCAAAGGCCTCCTCATTTCTCTGCTGTTATTCCTTTAGCCTGAGTTTTATATAGGAAGAGGGCCACGTATTCCTTAACTACATTCCTTAGTTTTTACTCATTACCACGTGAAGTCAGCCTTGGCATCTCAGAATACCTGCATTCTTTGTACAGATCAACAAACCATTTAAAATTGAGCACATATCAGCTGAAAGGTCATGTCTCATTGTACTCAGTAATTTAGGACTGAGAGTGTAGGAAAAACTCTCAGAAGCTGTGTTCCACTCTTCTATTAATCTGTATCCCTCAGCAAAAATTGTAAGCTCTCATACCTGGTTGCCATAAATAAATTGTCTGACTTCCAAAGGACAGAGTCTTAAATGGGAATCCAATTCACTTTATATTCTAAGGAAGAAAAAAATTTAAGAATTATTTGTTTGTCATTAAGGATCTTGTTATCTGAATAAAGGTCTAAATATTTTGTGCTAATTTGCACTATTCATGGTAATAAAGTAAATACTTTAAAAAATAAATTTAAAAAATCCCTATATACTTTATGGATTTTTCATTAATCTGTCGCCTACTTTGTTGGCAGATTACTTCACATTTATCAAATTACATTGGACAAATGCATCTTCTTGCAATCTATTCAATAGGTTGTTTCCTGTATCATTTTGATAAGAGTTTCTTATAAACTTACTATCAGATCCTTTTACCTAGGAGATTTTAAAGACTGAAAAAACCAGCAAGAAATTTGTTTGATTTTGATATTTCACTATTGCTGGGGACCAAATTTCATACTGATTTCATTATTTTATATGCATTTTAAAATAGACTACCAATGAAAAGATGCAGTATAATACCATTAATACAATAAAATAATTATTCCTGGTAGTAAGGATAAAGCCATTGAACCCATTCCTTAAAACTTGATGGCTTACTCACATAGCAAACATTTTTGACTAGTTAATTCTGTAGCCTTGAGTAAGCAATTCATCCATGTTGAATTTAATTTATATACATCCTTTGAAGTTTCTAATAGAAATTATATCTTTTTTAAAAAGTGAGAAGTGTTCTGTTAAATACAAGCTTCAGTCTTAGGTCAGTATGATCTTCCATCTCTATTTTCAGTTAATGTTGCATTTTATCCCTATTCTGCTCATAATGTCTCTCACTTCCCTATGCATGGTACAGGCACAGATTTTCCCAAACCCACTGTAAGAGCACTACAGAAAATCAGTCTGTTCTATGCCTTCTAAGATTTATGGAAGTTGCTGTGAAAGGTATAGCACTTAGTACCATAGCTACTGGATAGTTTTTGCCAAGAGCTTTCACAGCTCTGTGCTTAACTCAAATTCTTTATGAAACATCACACAGATTTTCTAACAGGCACCAGTAAAAGAGGGTTTCAGTTCAGTTACCCACACAAAGATAACTCATAGCCTTCTGGAATGTTCCAGGTATTTCAGACATGCACGTAAGATGCAAGGTAAAATATAAGACTGACAGGAGGTCTATACTTTTTGGAGCAATGACTCAAATCCAGGAGAAATAGGGTAAGGTCCCAAAAAACATTGAATTCTAGATGCCTGCGTCTGGTATCTGAACTGGGCCTGGATCTTCATGAAGCAGTGGACATTAAAGATACTTCCATATTTCAGTCTCAAATAATTTTCCATCTTTACCATTTTTTTCATGAGATAGTACAGAAATACAGATTCCCCCTCTACCCAAAAAAAAAAAAAAAAAAACCAAAACAAAAACCCACCCAACTATAAGTTGGTTTTATTCAGAGATAAATAAACTGTCTAGCCAAGGACAGAATTTTTTTCTCTTCCATACAGTGTGGTGATACTTGCCATGGAGTTGTTATATAACCTGATTTACAAGACCATGTTGTAAGAAAATAAATGTATTTGATAGTTTTTTAGATTACTTAGCTGCTTACACTTTTGTACACTCAAACCCTCTGCTTTGGTCAACAAAATAAGCTAGATCAGGCCAATATTATGTCTCCCTTTGTTCACTCTAATATCCTGTTAGGCCTTTTAATCATTATGTTGCTCTTGGTTTCTGCTTTGTCATGTGCTGTGTTCCTCTACCATCATTTATACCCTGGAGGGCTTATTGATTTATGTACTCTTATAATTAGAATATAGTTTACAGTCTACAGGTTAACCTTTACTCTTTATATAGTCTGTATGAACAAAATTAGAAGCTGGCTTGACTGTATACTATCCTGGTTATTATTTAACCTGATGACACTTCCAATAAAAGTGCAATTTATAAATGTTTTCATCTATATATCCTATTTAATTATTTCTAAATTTTAATGTCTAAAAATATTTAAGTTCCTTGTTTTCATTGCTGTTTTTACACCCGTCTGAATCCAATGTCACATGGACTCAAATCCATACATTTTAAACTAGCAAATAGACATATCTACAATTGATTGTCATGTTTACCTTCTGAATTTCAGAGCCTCATATTTATAACAACACTGTACAGTAATACTTTTTTACTTAGTGAAATAATTTCTACTTCCCTTCCCTAGGTAATGCCACTTAGGACAGAGAATTACTTTGGAAAAAAACATGAGATACTGTGATCAAGCCAAAGCACACAAACTTCAAGTTAAAAAGCTGGCCTTAAATAATGAAGAGGTGCCTTTACACCTTCACATACACAAAACCAAATTCTAAGTTCCTCAAGTATTTTTCCAGAACTAAAAATTATTTTATTTTGGTAATTATTTGTAAGACAATGCATATGATTATTCCCAGAATAATATTATGGACAATCTTCACAAAACAGAAAGAACACTTTCTGTGAAGTTGATGCCATATTTTGCAAAGCTCAACTACTGCATTTTGACCAGCTCTTACTTAAAATAAAGTTCATGTCACCAGGGGCATTCTTCAACTAGTTTTACTTTCCAGTTCCCAGCAGTGTTCTCTCATTTTCCAGCTTCTCAAATACAAACATATTAGCCACTTTATTGTTGCTGGGAGTTTGACTTGCAGCTTATGATACATTTCCAGCTGGAAGTTTAATAGATTTTCAGGTCTCTAAAAATATTTCTGACACTTACATGCAATGGATGAGAATGGCTTTAATGACACTTGTAGGAATTTCTGACTTGGGATTCCACAGAGCTCAGTCACTGAAACAATAAAGAGTTTTCAAAAGCTGTAAAAAACTCTGGCAGTTTCAATCATTCAAGAGCCTTATCAAGCTAATGGAGAGTTCTCTCAAAGCATTTTATGATGATTCCACTTATTATGTTCATTAAATGTTTTTGCTAACTAAGAGAAAAGATATTTCCTTGCTCTGTTTTGCATTAGTTTAATACTTTAATGAGGCTGTTCTATGAAGACAGAAGAAGTATTTCAGAGTTCATCAAAATTATTCATATACATCTTCAAAAAGGTAATTTTTTAAAAAATTTAATTGAAAAACAAAGGATACAGTGGCTCCTTAGATAAAAAGTGTTGTCAAACAAAATATCCACACCCCACCCTGGTTGAAAACATCCTTTAAAGTATCTCAGTATCTGGCAGTTTCCTTGTTTCTTTCTCCTCTGATATTTTCAAGATTTTCTCTCCATGTTCCTGTATGTAGCCAAGTATTGAGGCCAAAAGTATCTTCCCTTTTAAGTCAAAGACAGAATGTCTTTGCCAATTTAGAAGTGAGATATTTGAGATCTGAGATCCATTTAACTGGAGCTTATTTTGTAAAGACACACAAAAATTATGACATTAAATTACTTAAATCCTCTAAAATGCTTTAAAAATGTAGCATTAAAGCTTATCTTAATAATATATATGGGGTAAGTGAATCAGCAAACCATTGTGTCCCAAGCTTTGTGTTTTGATTGTGTTGCAACTGTGGATCTCACAAATGTGAAAGAGATCGTATACATTGAGAGGATAACCCATCATGTGAGCTAAAGCTATGACATGATAAGATTAGTTGGCATTCACCAATGTGACAATCTATTTTTAATGGAACACCTAGATTAGGAAATGCAATTTGTTTGGCTTTATGTACTTCTTGACAGAATATGGCTATCTTACCCGAAAGATGTAATTGTTTTTGTTAGTCTCTCTTTCATGCCTGATATAATTTTCAATCAGAAGAAGAATAAGGCTAAAATACAGTAATTCTTTTTACAGTAAAACACATACTTAGGTACACCTTTTTTCAATTCTTAACACTGTATAAATAAAATGGGTAGTGCACTTAGCAATAATGAACACCTATATGCATTAACTCATAATTAACTCCAGCACTACAATGTTCCACACATATTGCATCTTTGTGTGTAGTAAATAACTGCATATATACGTCAGTATAGAATTTGTATATGCCATAGTCATATACAGGAAAACCAGAAAACTGTGTTGTCTTGTGGAATTATTCTGATGATAGGTGTTGAAAACCACACTCTTGCTGGTAGTCACTGCTTCACAAACAAAAACAAAGGTGAAGAAGGCAAGTTCGGTATTTCACCTAACAATATCATAACAAGCTATCACCTTTCATGTATCTGCTGCTGCAAATGGAATAGATCAGTGAAAGATGATCCAGGATGCTTTGAAAAGAAGATGTTCTACAAAATATGGCCAAGAATCTTCTGGAATTCTGTTGCAGGGGAAAAAACCTGTGTTGCTTAAGGTTGGGGGGATTTCAAAATTGTGTGCATGCACTGTATTTACAAAAAAAGAGAGTAATGTTATATAAAATACCTGTTTATATTTATTGCAAATCTGAAATACATGTTATTAATTCTCAGCTCTGTTGCCAATAGAAACTGTCCCTTACACCAATTTAAAACTGAAGTGCACAATTATTAACAGAAATAGTCTATAGTCAGAAAGCAACTCAAAACTGATTTGTGTGCAAAAGGAGACTTGTTTTTCCTCAAAAGTACATTCTTAAATAAGAGAGAGTTGGAAATAAAAGGCAAACTGCACCTTGAAGTGAAAGAACAGGAGCAGATGTCCTTTAGCTGTGTGTTTTATTGATTTATAAACACTCAGTCAGGCTACCTCATCTCTGCAGAGTAATTTAGATATGGGAAAATATCTGTGAAATATATTGATTGCATTATTGATTGAAAAGCCAATTGCTGTTGCACTCCTGTTTTACCATTTAAGTCCTGACACATTTTGACATATGAGCCAGCTGCGACTACTGCCTCGATACTGCAATGAGATAATGTGAAAGCTGTCATAACCACTTCTGTGTCAGCCACAAGGATTTACAGTGCACTAGTGCTGCTATTTAGCTTGTTCCTTAACCACCTGAATAATTAAGGTTTGTTAAAGCTTTTGCTGTTGCACATTTGGTTTATATATGTGCTGTTTTTATGTTTCCTTTCACACTGGATTGATACATCATGAACAAAAGAAATGTAGAAACCAGGCTCTTATTATTCAGAGCTTATACACGTGGGGATGATTGTTTCTGCTCAAATATTTTTCTCCACTCCGTGAGGAATTTGGATTTTACAACATTTCGCAGGGGAATTCTCACTTGTTTCCAGATCAGTTTACACTCAGCAGCAATAAATCAAGGGAGGACAGGAAAAAATCCTCTACAGCCTATTAACAACTCTGGCATTTATTTTGAAATCTGAAACTGTGGAAAATACAATGAAAGCAAAAACATACAGCGACTTATTTGGTATTTTTCATATTTAAAAAGTACTTTTATATGTATTTATCCATCGTTGATTTTTTGAGCTCAGATACAAAATACAAGCCTTCTCATAAAATGCATCCTTGAAGAACAAAGGAAAATTTTCCTTTACTAGCTCCACATTTTATCATGGCAAGTGAACTATACAGTTTTATCACCTTCTTTCCTACTCTTATTTGTGAAATAAGAAGGCATTTTCATAGTAGCTTTAACTCATTTATTTTACTATAATCAATATAGACTTTTATTTTTCCTAAGGAGACTGATTATATTGTTAGAATCACAGAATCAGAACATCCTCAGTTGGAAGGGCCCCGTGAAATCATCAAAGTTCAACTCCAGTTCATTCATACCATCTCTTGTTCACTTTCAGTTGTTTATTTCATGATTCTTTGACCAGATCCAAACCTCCAGGTACAATCCATGTGGGATTTCTATGCCCTGACACAATGGCATTGATTTAAATATACTCTGCACATGTTCTAGGTTGTCTACATCTGACAACAGGACTGGACTCTTGCTTGTGTATTTTTCATCATAATACTTCTATTTCTCCCCAAGGTACCAGATGAAGCATTCTCTGGACCTCCTGTTTGGGGGGACTCCTTGTGAGAGAGAGGAATGTTAATGGTTAATGACTCAAAACAATCTGCCATTTGAAAAACAGAGGGTGCTTTGTTGACAGCGTTCAAGGCACAGCCCAGGTGCAGAGAAGGTGTGCACACATTTTGTTTAGTGACAAGCTGGGGCTTGAGCCAGATAAGGGAAGAGGCCAACAAGAAGCAGATCCTCCAAGGTGGTATAATGTTGGGTTTTTTTATCATGCCAGTGTCCTCTTTTACAGAAATGGCTCAGGTGTGAGACCCCCCACTCCCCAGGGAAGTACTGAAACATTCACACTAGGCCCAAGGATTTTCATCCCTTTTGATGAAACATAACTGGCTCAACAATGCTGAGGTGAGAGGCAGCTGTCATGTCTTAGGAGGGGTCATAAAGCATCAAAGATCCCCAAAGTGCCTCCAGACTCATTTCTGGGGCCTTCCACCAAGACGATTGCACATGATCCACAGTGTTTCAACAGACACTGTAAAACTTCCTGCTGAGGGAAGGTATTCCCACCTGAACCCACTGAAATTTGTGTTTCCCAGGCTTCTCACACCCTTTCACAGACCTAGATGGACCATGTGATACACAGATCAACTGTTACAGAAATTGCAACAATCAAGATCCATATATGTATATATATATAATCCACTGGTCATTCAATGTCATTTCACTCTAACCTGCCAAGCTGATCTATAAACAAGAACCTCAGTTACCCTCACCTTCAGGTCCAGGTCATAAATCTCCTTCCCTCCTCTTTCTGCATGAAGTGTATTTCTTGGTATCTGAAAATGAAATATAACCAATACTTCACTGCATACTTTGTGTTCTCTAAATGAAATGTGAAATGCACACTACATTTGCTTTTTTCATTTAAATAATCAGATGAAAATAATTTACAGTAGCAGAACTCTATTTATTAGTTAGCGGGTGGAAATAACACATGAGACTGCAATGAAAGTTTCTCCTGCTTTCCTTTGATCACCAGATTATGTGATGGCTGCCCATATATTTAATACTGCAGAACACAAACATAGATAAATTATCTTTAAAAATTATATTATTTCAAACAATATTCAAAAGTATTGTTTGGATTTTTTTGATGAAATACAGATAATTATGTGTAAACAAAATGGAATATATATTCTGGCAATATTTAAATTTTACATCATTGCAATTTGACTTTATAATTTAAAAGGTAGTTCCATCTTATAAATATATTTGGCAAAAACAGGAAAACTAAAAAATATGCTGGGTTTTTCTTTGTTTGTTTTTAAACATTATGTAAGCAGTAACTCCATATAGAGGAAGAGTTATGGACGTTCTCTACTAAATTCACTGTTTCTCCTTTCTGCTCTTTTCCTTGATATTTTATTTCTGAGCATGATGCTATATGGTCTGGAATATCTTTTGGTCGGTTGGGGTCTGGTCTCTCAGCTGCATCTTCTCCCAGCTTTTTGCATCCCCAACCTCCTCACTTTGGGTGAGCATTTAGGAGAGAGAATGCCTTGATTACGTGCAAGCTTTGTTCAGCAACTGCCAAAACGCTGGTGAAATCAACAGTTTTAGCCACAAATTCAAAGCACAGCACCATCCTGGCTGCTATGAAGAAAGTCTATCCCTGCCAGACACTATACATCCAATAATATTTTATGCCATGTGCCAGCTGAAAAGACATACTAAGATTTCTCTTCTAGTGCAACAATGGAGAGGGAAGAAAGGTGCAACATCTGTAAGATGATCATCTGAGATCACAGTAGTTTAGTTGTCAAGTGTAACAAAGGAACCCTTGGAGGAAGTTTGACTGGAATCAATTGTAACATGATGAAGCCATTTTGGACTGCTGTAGGACTGCTTGGAGCCAAATGGATACTAGAATCCCAAATGCTGCCAGGTTAGGGAAAGGGATAAGTAATTGTAAATCATATTAGCTGGTATGGAACAGAAAATAAAATATTGTGCTTCATTGCAGCTTTCTGCTCAAAAGACTATTCTGAGTGTACTGGTGCTTCAAGCCGTGTTAGTTCTTCCATCCTCCTGTTAATGTGGGAATTTCCTGAGAGTCAGCTCCAGAAAGCAAATCAGATCTTATGTGGATGGAGCCATCTTTCTGGAGGTTACTTTTCCAATTTCTGTTTCTTCTTTTAATAATATAAACAGTCTGCTCTTTTCCTGTGCTGGGCTCCTAATTTAGGTGGGCCCACATGTCCACAGCTACTATATCCTTTTGTCATTGAGAATTGAATGAAGAACACGGAGAATAAGAAAACTCTCCTGACAAGCTGAATTCATGTATGAACAAGGAATCAATCGTACTTCAGAGGTGTATTTGTGAGGCACACAGCCTCTTGGGATGACACAGCCTACACACTGTTTCTTGCTGAAGGCTGTGCCTAGAGGCACAATCAAGTCTTGAGGGACTGAATATAATCTAAATTACAACAATCATATTGTGGCCTGATTCCCAAGACCTTTATGCCCGCTTTACAGCTTTCAATGGATTAGATTTGGAAAAAAACATCAATCTTTTAGATAAAACATATTTTATTTGGGTAACGGCAAAGATATGTTGCTTTTTGCCAGTGCAGAATTATTGGTTGAGTGATAATAGATCTATGACTTTTCTTTAATTTTTTTTTTTTTTTTTTTTTAAGTCCGGAATACTGTAAAATATGCCTATTCTTTCATGCAAGAAAACATTCTACTTCCAGGTCAACTTAGCTGACAAATACAGGATTTCTAGGAATATACACATCCATACCCCTGTAGCAAATAATATAGGATGCTAAAATTATTGAGAATATATAGTCCAAAAATAATACAGGCAGATAGTATCAATTTTTCCAGGAATCTTAAAGAATAAAAGGGTAGGATGAAATACCACTTCCTATGTGCCTTTTAGAGTTTGTACACAGAATAACAGAGCTGCACATGTTTGAACAAATATAGGACCACCCTGAAGGCACACCATGGCATTTTATTTCTGATAAAGAATAAGCTTCTCTTGTGGGCAGCCACGAAAAAGTGAGCATTCTTAGTTTTCACAACTTAAATTGCACATGTATCTCTTGCTATGGTCCTTTTTCTTCCAAATATGAAGCTCTTCCTTTGCTTTAGGAGAACAATATAAAGAGTGAAAGAACACAGTGATATCCTTCACCAAAGAATAACCATGCTGTTTGGAAAACTAGTAGTAGCTGGAGGAGATGGAAGACAACAGACAGGAAATCAATTTATTGCAAAAGTTGCAGTCTTTCAATTTCTTCCTCTTGTGTTGGAATTGGAAAACAACCACTATTTATAAATGTCTATCAAAAGTTATTACAACAGAATCTCGACTATAAGGACTGGAATAGTCTGTACAGAAAAGTGATGAAGGCCCAACATCACCAGCTGTTTAAAATCAGATTGATCATCAATCTGATTGATTGATCAACCAATCAGATTAATCAGAATACTCAGTACATGAAAATCACACTTTTTATTTGGTCTGTATAGTCTAAATGCTGTCTCCTATAGATGAAGCGGTGTCAAATTCCTTCAGTGTTAATCTTAAATTAAAACTAATTTATTTCCATTATAACAGTTGATAAAAAGTAATAAACTAGATGTAGCACTGGGTTTTTGGGGAAGCTATTATTTTACTTTATTTTGCATTCTGCAAATAATTACTACACACCATCATTTTGTAAATTTTTGTATACTTTCTGCTTGTTTATTCTCACTATTTTGCTTTTTTGGGGGGGGGGGGTCATATTTCATTTTGGGCTGAAAATCATTGGAAAAATTTTAATTTGCCTTCACTGAACCTTGAATCTGGAGTCGCAATGAGCTTTGTATTTTATTAAGAACCTGAACTTTTTTTAAAAATTCTGAACACTAGATCCCTCCTTTGAGCGTCTTATTACCTGACAAAAAAAGAAGTAAACCAGAGACAACACAGAAGAATAAAACCATATTTTTTACAGAGGGCATGCTTTCATTCAGAAATTCTGAACTCAGCAGAGTAAATGAAGAGTATCTTTTTTTGAATTTTTTGAATTTTTTCCTGAGTTTAAATGTGCAGTAACTTTGACTCTCTTGGTGGACCCTTGGTGTCCTTCCTTGATGATCCTATATTGTTCCCCCAAATGGACATGAAGTGCTAAATTTGCACTTTACAATTTGTACAGAATATGCTAAATATTAACAAATCACTTGTCACATTAAAACAAAATTAACAAATGAAGAGAGTTTACTCTAAAAAAATTCTCCAGCAGAAGCTGGGGCTGCTTTCACAGTGTGGATTTTAAAAGTAAATGTTTTAAAAAGTGAAATACTGGATCAGTTTCAAACAGGTTACAGGGTATTCCCTATCATAGGTGTTCTTTAAAACAGAGGGGTGTATTTGGGGAAGGGAGATGGTGTATATGTGTGTGTGTGTGTCATGTTTTGTTTTTCAAAAAGACAAAGGCTCAATAACAGCCTTATGAGGCTGAACCAACAACCACCTGTGGAAATTAATTATCTGAATTAGGTAGAAGGCTAATCTAGTGGCCAGGAGAAGTTTAATTCTTTGACAAAACAATTATTTAGATCCAAAAGTTCTCACTAACTTTCTACTCTACTAATCCTCAGTAAAGTACAGAAATGTCCAACAACTTCCCTGAAAGCCAGAAGCCACACATTTTATGAAGAATTATTTAGGTCAGATACTTTTAGCTCACAACAAAGGATCATCTTCCCCTAAAAGTGCATGATGTGTAAAAATTCTTATGCTAATACTTCTATCTTTATCATATGAATGATTCTTATCTTCTGTTATCCATTAAATACCGGAAATCATTATAATTTCTTTTGCAAAGCACAATGCAACTCTATACTATTTAAATAAGTATATTCAGTCACATTGAGGAAAAGCACAAAACAGTAATTAGAAAGGCTATGTAATATATTTTAAAAACTAAATTATCACTTCAAATATAAGGCATTAATTTAAATTGCTATATTATTGTTTTTCACTCAAATAGTATATTAACAATGGTTTAGCTGTCACCCTATATTTGCTGCTAGACAAATCAGTTACTGACAACAGCACATTTCCAAGGCAAGGAATCTTATCCAGTAGTGTTGCTTCACCACAAATCCCCTGAAAATGGCAAGATGTTTTGGGTCACATCCCCAAAAAGCACACCCAAGGGCCTGGGAGCTAAAGAGAACCTTCAGTGATATGATGCTCCTCATCTAGTAGAGGAGCTAAAATTTAGGGTTAAATAACCAGGGTCATCATAAACTATTTAAATGAAGAAAATATGGAGATATTGTTTCAATTAACATTGTAGAGTATGTATTGCTTTTTCATTTTTTCCCAGCAATTACATTTCTATGAAAATTATATGTACACTCCAGAGTTTGTAAGGAAGGCTTGAAAATGCCATTGATGAAATTATTGAGTTTAAGTTATGTACTGTTCTGTGTTTATAATGGAAACATACTTCCATATTAAAGGAATCACATAGATATAATAAAAATAAAAACATTACAAATGTGCTTTTTCACACTTTGAACAGGAACATACTTTGAACATTTCTAAATGGATCATGTCAGTGATCAAATGAAAACCACCAACGCAATATCAAGTTTTAACTTGTACATCATATAATGGACTCTAATTATACATATACAAACCATGTCTTGGTTATGAAAATGCAGAGTAAGTTAATTTAATAGATGTGTTTTTCTGTACCTCAGTAAATTTATTGGCATTTGTAATCCAGTCTTGAAAAGAAAATTCTTCTGAATGCTTTCTTTACTTTTGAAAGTTGGTACTGTTAAGTTCTGCAATTGGTAAGGCATGAAAGACTTGTTCTCATCCAGTTTATTCCAATAACATTCAAAGACTGATTTATCAGCACTCATAGATATTTCTAATAGGAACAAAAAAACCCTGATGTGATGGCATTTTTTCTCAAAAAAAAAAAAAAAAAGGCCTATAGAGTTGATATAAATATGTATTATTGGAATACATTTAGAACTCACTTAAATTTGTATTTATAGAATTATGTAAACACATGCCCACCTGAATTTAATTACAACATTTGTGTTATATAATATCCTTCAGTGTATGCCTAAAATGAGCAAATGGTATCTAGGTTGCAATGAAAACATTAGGAACAATATTACAAAAGTTATGAGGAACAGTCTTTCTGAAGTATTTCCAACTGAGTTTTATTCTCCTGTGACAGTCAGTGTCACAAAGTGGTCTTTGTTGGCTTGCCTTGCTTTTACAGAATCTAATATTTTAATCATGGATCAATGAAAATTTTAAAAGGTTCTGTCTTTATCAAAAAATAATTAGAAGTAACACAAAAGTAGTAAAAAAAAAAACCCCAGATAACCTGAACTATTTATAGAATAGATGTTGCATTCAAAAATAAAAATGC